>NC_045593.1:4961649-5261649 GCF_009819795.1 Aythya fuligula
ATGTAGTTGGGAAGTCATAATTGCACATTAATAAAAATAGGGACAATCCAGCATTTCAAAAATCAACCATTTCTCCACTATATTCTGTATAACTGTAACAGATGGATAAGTTGCAATGGACCAACAGCGATGTGTAATTTACTGGCCAAAAAAAAAATGACAGCTGGATTGCACACATATCCACACACACAGATTTAAATTTAAATAACATTTTTGAAAGGAGGGGCTGACCCCAGTTGGAACTGGATCTACCACCTAAGAATATTAGGTGTTACTTTTTGGTTTGCTGATCTTTAACATTTTCATTAATGACCTAGGCATAAAAATGCAGGAGTATACTAACAAAATTTGCTGATAACACAAAGTGGAAGCATTTTCTGTTTCAAGGAGACAGGATTATTGTAGAGGAAAAGCTGTGTGACCCAGAGGAGTGATAGAAATGGAATTAAATGTAATTGTAAAAAGTGCAAGGCCATGCCCTTAAGGACTAATAGCAAGACTGTTTGCTATAGCACATCAGCTGGAAGGCAGAAGGGAAGGTCTTGGATATATCAGCCACTTACAGGGTTATATCAGCCACTTACAGGGTGATTATAAACCACAAACCTCATGCAGTTGTGCATAAAATAAATCTCACTTCAGGAGGTATTTGGAGTGATATGTACAATAGAGACATGGAACTATCAAAGGTATTATATAAGATAAAAGTGAAATATCAGCTAAGATTAGCTTTAGTTACTCATGGATGACGATGGCAAATTCAAATTGGAACAGGTGCAGGCAGTACGTATCAGGTTGGTCTTATCTGAGGAAATTAAAGAGACTTTAATTTCTTTAGCCTAGGTAAATTAAAGTAGATGATAAAAATACTGTGCATATATTGATAAGCAGTGACATAAATAATTGTGAGGAAGAATCATTTAAAAGTTAAGAACAGTGATGGGATAACATCAAATAGGTATTAAGTGACAAGGAACACATTCTGCTTATGAGTTAGGTGATGGTTTCTGATCATCTTGCCACAGCAAAATGTCTCCAGAACAGCCTTTCAGTGGGAATGATGTGGGGTAAAAGCTTCATTTCCCTTCTGTTTTTGAAGGGGGTGATATATTCTCATTGCCAGAAGCAGTGAAGGACTGAAATAATGACAAGGATCTCTTAAGAATCTACGTCATTCTTCTGAACATACTCCCCAGGTGCTGAGATACTTATTTCTCTACAGTGTGTGAATAATTAATTTCATTAAGTTAAAATTAGAGCAATTGCTCCTAATCATTTTCAACATGAAATTTTCAGCTTCTGATTTAGAACTGAAAAAGAGATTGTTTAGCCTAAAGATTGCCTTTTTTTCTTTTTCTTTCTCCATTTATATCATCTGGTTTGACAGGTACACTGCTTCATCTCCTTTTGTACCGTTAAGCATTAAAACAGGGTTCTAAATATAGCTTTTCATGTATTTATGACCACCAGTACAAATAAACAAAAAAATCTGTTATAAGATACTTTCAAAATGCTTTTTTCTTTTAATATTTTATTATTCTTTATTCACCTTGTTCTTTGTTTTGTCTCCTGATTTTTAGACATACAGAAAAAAATAAAACATCTGAAAATGTTGTTCTAGAACAATAAAGATGCAAACTTTTAATTAATGAAGGGGAAGAGAAGGATAGGAATAGATGCTATATGTGACATATTTCACTTGATTCAATGCACTGGGAATCAAAAATAGCTGATTCTGGAGTATTAATGTTTCAGCTGTGGCTATGTGCCACTCCAGCTGTAAACTTTCGTCCCATCCATTTGCTCATACCAAGTACAATCATCAAGTAGAATGCCACTGCTGTACATCTCATGTCCTTCTGTAAACCATGCACTCAGTCTGCTGACAACCAGCTCAGCAAAATTTTGTTTTGGTTGTAACCAAGAAAGTTGAAATGATCCTTACCCGAGAAAGGAAATTGTTACAACTGATGAGCGGAGTTAAACATTTGTATTTTGTGTGTGTGACGCTGTTGATTTCACAGGGCTACATGACTTACAAATGCACAGAACAGTAGTAAAAGGAAAGAAAATGAGGCAACATCAGACACTTAATCCCTAGGAGACCAAAGAAATTGAAAACTGGTAAATCCTATTGCGGATGAGCTGTAGTGTAATTTTTGTTTTAAGGTATTTACTCATCCCATAGGTGCAGCTTTTCTGCAGTATGCAGCGTGCTCTGCCATCAGATTATGGAGTGCAAAGTTCAGCACACATTCCAGAATAAAAGCAATACTGAATAGTCGGTATAGATCAAAACAGTTTATCTTTCACAAGAGATACTGTAGAAATGAAACCATTGTTGTAAATGTCAAATCTACATAGGAAAGCAGAAGTAAGCCACCTTATTCATGGGTAGGTCTCAGTGTCCAGAGGTATATGTATATGCAAAGGTGCAGTCATTCTGGATTAAAAGCAAATACACTTTTAGATCCCTTTAAGACATCCCTGTTCCATTCCTTCACTATCTACACCTTCCCCTCCTCTCCTTTTATTTTTCTTTTTTATTTCTTGTACTCTGATACACCACCTGTTCAGTGATGGATAACTAATTGCTACTGAACTGTTTCTTTAGATCCTGAACTGAGGTGTAATAGGAATGTTTCCATTTGCTTTAGTAATATTGCTTATTTGTTCAGGGTTTATTCCCATATGGTATGAGAATTGAATACTTCTACTCTCTCTTTCATTGTCTGAGGTTCTGAGGCCATATTCTGCCCTCCTTGATAACATATGGTCTATTTTGCTATTGGAATTTTTATTAATAAAACAGCAGTAAGGAAAAAAAAAAAAAAAAAAAAAAAAAAAAAGGATCAGATGGATCTAATCAAGCTGTTAAAACATAAATGTTTTTTTTTTAAGGAAAGAAAATAAAATAATATATATATATATATCAGAACACCACCAGGCAGTAAATTCAAGTCATGACCCAAATCCATGGGACAGAGTTACACTACTTATCTCAGTTCAGCAACTTCATCTACATGTATATTCCTTGGAAGAAGATTCAGTGAGGCTGAAGTGCAGGGGTCATACCTGTTGAGTGCACACTCAGCCTCTTAGATAGTATTGTACAGGCTGTGCTAATGTTTCTATTTTTAAATACTAATACCTGAGCTACGTAGTTTAAAGCTAAGTCAACTGTGTCCAAATATTTTTAAAATAGTGTAAAAAAAGGATGATGCATATCTGAAGCAAATCCAAATCCTCCCAAAAGTCACATACTGGCACATGAGGGACAAAAAGATGCCTGGGAACAGCTAGCATGGATTTACCAAGGACAAGTCATGCTTGATGAGCTGATTGTTATCACCTTCAGATGACTGACTCTTTGGATGTGAGATGTGGATTATGTTTACCTTAATTCTAACAAGACTTTTAATGCAGTCTCTCAGTCTGCATCAGTCAGAGTGTAGCCAAACAGGAAAAGTATGGTTTAGATAGGTGGACTACAAAGTGAATGGAGACTTGGTTGGACTACCAGGCTTAAGGGGTTGGGATGAGCAGTACAAAGTCCATCAGACAGCAAATTTCTAGTAACATTCCTCAGAGGCTGATGCTGAGGCAATTCTTTGTATCTTTGTATCTTTGTTAACAATTAAATGCTGGGACAAAAGGTACCCTCATCAAGTCTGTGAATAATACTGAAATGTTGACAAGTCAGGTGTACATGGAAGGGACATGGCAAGGATGAAGAAATAGTCTGACAAGAACCTCATGAAATCAAACAAAAGCAAATGTTGTGCTGCACCTGGGATAGACAACATCATGCAGCAGTACCATTTGGGCACTACTGGGGAGAAAGCTTTGCAGGAGCAGACATGGAAGTCCTGGTGAAGAATGAGTTGACCATGACCCAGTAATGTGCCATTGCAGTGAAGAGGGCAAGGTGCATCCTGGGTTGTATGAATACGAGTGTAGACAGTAGGTTCGAGGAAGTGGTCCTTCCTCTTTATTCAGCAGTTCTAGGAATGCTTCTGGAGTACCTCAAAGAAGAAATATCTTGATGTACTGGAGTGAGTTCGGCAAAGGTCTCCCAAGACAGACTTGGGGATGGAGCAGAAAAAGTAACAGCAGAGGCTAAGAGATCTGAGTTGGTGGATGTGCTCAGCCTGATGAACCAAAGGGGAACCGTCTTGCTGTCTTCATCCACCTAATAATAGGTATATTGAAGACAAAGCCAGATTTTTCTCAGAGGTGCACAGTGAAAGGATGAGAATAAATGACGTAAGTTGCAGGACAAAAATAATAATAATAATAAAAATCTGATGAGTCATATGAGGAGGTTTGTTTCACCCTGCAAATGGTTAAATAGTGCAACAAGAGTCAAAGAGACTGTCAGATTTCCTTCTTTGATGGTACTAAAAATATGACTCAACATAATTGCTCAGTGCCCTGAATAATCTGTCGACCCAAAATGAGCAGGAGTTTGGACCAGATAATTTACAGAGATCTCTTCTAACTTAAATTATGCTATGATTTTCTGATTTCAATATAACTTTAAGCAGAATGTATTTGCTTCCAGGTTGAATTGGTGTCAGCCATAGTAATGGTCTTTTCTCTCCGAAGTACCTGAAGGTGGTCATGGAGCTGTGACAAGGAGAAGGTCACTATGGGTGTTAGGGAAAGGCTCTTCACCAAGACAGTGGTCAGTCACTAGAACAGGCTCCACAAGGAGGTGGTCATGACACCGAGCCTGCAGGAGTTCAAGAAGTGTTTGGACAACACTTTCAGATATATGGTGTATTTTTTATGTAGACCTTTATGTGGCGTTGGGCTCGCTGATCCTCACAGGTTCCTTCCAACTCAGGATATTCTAGGGTTCTAAATGTGATCAATGTTCTTTTTCTGCCCAACTTGGCTCAAAGATATCATAACTATCCTCCTATTAATATTCCTTCCATTGAGCGTAACAAAACTTTACCACAGGCAGTTGTTTTCTAAACTATTTAATAACACTCATTTTATTTCTAAGGTTAAAAAAATAATGGGGTGATAACATGTCCTGAATTGCTAGTGACAGCAACTGTTAAGGCTACAAGCACTTGTTTTTCAACAGCTTTTTTTTTAGTATCAGCAATTTTATTTTCCCAAAACTAGGCTTATTTATGTATATAAAGGAGGAAAAAAAAAGCTGTTGAAAAAAAAAAGTTAATTATAAGCAAGCTTCCTGAGAGAAATCAAATGAAATATGGTATGTATTTGTCACTGCTATACCTGTCTATACCTGTGTGGCTGGGGGAAGATGTCACGTGTCCTTTCTGTGGCCTGAACAATGGTTTTGCTTGGTGATCTACACCAGTTTCAGATTTACCTACCAGCCACCATGATTATCAGTGATAAAGCACTGTTAATATTTCATCAAAAACTCTTTCCACCCATAGAATTATTTATGTATTTATCTTAAATTATCTGTTCTATGTTTCCATGTTTCCTGTCCTTCATTTTCAATCTTTTCTGCCTTGGAGAACACAGAAGCAGCAGTTCACCTGGCTTATTGTACTCCATGTTACAACCCACCACTTTATCTCTCATAGTTTCTGGAAAAAAAAATTTAGAAGAGGCAGCAGGGAGGCCTGGCTTGTGGCACCCACACTGCACACATTGTCTCTTCATCTTTTCAGTGCCTTTTCCAGAGTCTGGACAGACTACAGGTTTGAACTAGCTAGCTGCCCGAAACACAGGAAATAAATGTCAGAAAATAGCTATCATCTACAGAGGAGCTAACGCTGAATGCCTCTTGGTACCAAAGGGACTCTTCAGAGCAGTGTTTTGTCAGCATCCACATCCAGGTTTTGCTGTAAGGCCAACCTTGTCTGCCAGCTATATTAGAGAGGCTTGGTCTGACCACAGCCACATTTGTAAACAAATACATTTGTACATGTTTATGCCTATAGATGCACGTTCACACATGCCTCTACGTAAACTATGCTACAGATTTTTCAACGGAGGACTAAAAAGTCTATTGTATTTGATAAGAATATGAGTCTATTACAATTACAATTACAATTTGGCAATTAAATATTACAATTAATAAATAAAATAAAATTACAATTTTAAAATAAAATAAAATTACAATTAATAAATAAAATATTACAATTCAATTACAATTACAATTTGGGCTCCCAGGGCATATCAGTACAGCTTCTTTTATACATCAAAAGAGTATCTGCGTAATTGTATGCATACATCATGTATAGGGAAGGTTAAACAGATGCTTCTAGCAAGGAGTTTCAGCCATTCTGTTTGTTAAGAGTCCGTTTTCTTATTTTACGCCTGCAGCTAACATAATAAAGATAATGTCTTCCTTCCCTCTACATTCCTTCTATCTTGACTCCTCTGTTTCTCTCTTCTTGTCCCTTCACTATTTATTTTCCTCCGTGGCAATAAACATGAACTACTTGGGCTAGCATCCCAAATGACCAAATTGTCTTCTCAGTCAAAAATTAAGATTCTAGGAGAAACATAAATAAATAAATAAATAATAATAATAAAGTTATTGATTGATTGTAGAGCATAATCATTTCTTAGGTTTCTATCAGTAAAGACTCCAAGATGTCTCAAGAATGTATTCAAGGATGTTTGAGGCTCTATTCAACAAAACTAAGATTCTGCCAGCTGTTAGCTCTTACTCTGCTTTAAGGTGCTTGGTCGTCTGAGTAAAATTCAAAACCCAGAGGCAGAAAACACATAAGAGTTATCCAGAGAAACTGCCTGATGAGGTTGCCAACAGCACAAGATGCACGAACAAGTTACCACGGAAACTATCCAAGTGCATGTTCTTAGCCTGAAGCAAAAGTGAGGTAATTTGAGTTAGGTTAGCAGGCAGTAGGAAAGCTTGTTATGTCTAATTAGCTAAATGCATTCTTGCAGCTCTTCCTACCCACTGGCCATTTAAGATTTTTAATTTTCCACCCTCAGCACATTCATTTCTCATTGTTGCCCTATTGCAGTTCTTCAGACTGAGTATTTTATTCTGCAGTATCTGCACACTGGCAGATCATATCACAAGATGGAGGAAAGTGAATGCTCCTTATACAGCTGTCATTCCTACTTTAAGGCTCTTTCAGTAACCAAGTAACCAAGAAAAGACCTTTTGCTCACACATGAGCTCCTTTCAGCACATAAGAAAGGAGATGAAAAGGAACACTCCAGTGAAGCTTCAGTGAATTCTTTTTCAGTCAATTCATACATGTATTCTGCAAAAGTGTAATATTTTGGCTGAACTAATATTGACATGGGGAAGATCAATGTCATTAGTTTAATAAAGATACTGTGCAAGTAGCCTCCTTAATGAGTTAATCTGACAAACCTTCTCAATAAATTTCAAAATTGCTAAACCCTTCAAATTAATTACAAGTTGCAGGAAACTTAAACAATAAAAGATCATTCCCATTTCCTGATATAACGTCCCCCTCTTATTGTATCAAGCATCTTTTCTTTGAAAATCAACCCACATAATAGGTCAAAAAAGAGAACATTGTTCTGTAGGTTGTCCATAAAGCATATACATATCCATGTATAGGATACCCTATACATTTGTGAGGCTTGCATCAAATGGCTTCAGAAACAAACAAATAAATAAATAAATAATGTTGCAGTCCAAATCTCTGTAAATATATTAAAAAGCCTCTCTGCTTCCTTATGGTGGAATACCGACTTCAGTAGCCTGGATAGAATCATCAAATCACAAGAGGTGACAATTGCATGGAGGTGGAAAGAGATTTTCTTCTCACTGCTGGGAACAGCATGGTGTTCACTGTCTGCCTGCAAGCATTTTCAAATTATAATGACTGAAAGGTTTTCATAGATTACTAGGTTTTATGGAGATTTACTCAGTCTGCTTAGTACCCGAGTCCTAATGAAGAATTGAATTCAAATGACTAGTAAAATTTGAATTTCTAACACATAAATGACAATGGCCTACACCAGCATATAGACACATACAGATGTGGGCTGTCTGTACTGAGATTGTGGTTAACTTGTGTTCTCAAAACAATAGAAATCACTTTCAGTGTTGAAATAAGAATTCAATACTACTAACTTTTTTTTTTTTTTTTTTAATGTCTAAAAAGTACAATTAAGCAACATTTTCAGCTTCTTTTAGCTTTTTTTTTGTTTATTATTTTTTGGGGGAGTAACCATCTGTTGTTAGCAGATGACAATTGAAAATGTTTAGGAATGTTTTGTTGTTATTTAAAGTACATGAAAATTTTCCTGAACTTAGAAATGCAATTGTTTCCTTGATTTTCTCCCCAGGAAAAAAAAAAAAAAAAAAAAAAAAAAAAAAGTCTCATGAATGTCCTGAGCTGAAATGATGTAAAAACATCCTCTTTTTGCAACCATCTTGTAACCATCTGCCTTCAACTGAGCATTGCAATCAGAGTACCTTTAAAGATGATGGACAATTTAGAAAATTGTCATATCTCTGAAAAATGCTTTGAGCAATTGACCCATACTTGTTCATCTTGAAGACTGATGCTGAGGATTTAACACTTCCAGATTCTCTTCAAATTAGACCCAGAGCTATTGCTGACTGATGCAAGATCATGTGGCTTTGAGTATCCAATTCAGTCAGATCCCGAGGCCATCTTTCTAGAAACATTTCCTGGTATAAAGATGCCTTAACTCACTCATCAGTCTTGCTTTTGACAAGATAAAGGCAAAAAATTACAGTCTGTCTTTGTGAAGAACAACTTCAGAGTCTAACCTGCAGACAGCATCCTAGTTCTGTAGTGATTTTTACATGAAATGAGGGGATGGTTTAATCATTTTGCATTAAATCTGTGAAATAGTGAGGTAAAATTAGCAAAAGGTGTGAACCACAGACCTAGGAGCCTCATGTGTTTTGCTTGCTTCATGACTAGGCAACTTCATGAAGAATATTTCTCTTTACTCAAGGCAACATTTAACCAAAACAGGATGGCAAATTACTTGGAGGCATAACTTCCACTTTACATCCAATGATGATGATGATGATAACAATAATAATAATAATAGTAATAATAATAATAATATAAAAACTAATCTCTACAAAAGGGGGAGAAAGAATGGACAGAAATCAGTGCTGGGTAATAATCTTCTTCACAAAGCAAGTGATAAAAACCTTAAAAAATTGTGCAAGTTTGAATTAGAATTTGATCTGGAAATTTTTCATATGAAAAAGTCTAAGAGTGATGCATTTAATGAAATAGCTACTAATAGCATAAGAGATTTCATATAAGCTCATAGCAGTGATCTTAGCAGGTCAGAGAAAATGTCTGTCTAATCTAAGAGTGGTAAATAGCCCTCAACAATTTGTGTTTCATTTGGATCAAATAAGTGTATGATTCTTCCTGGTTCAGAACGGTGAACTAAGGGTTGTGTTTCATATTCCAATTTAGTAACCAACTAGGTGGAAAGTCGGTGATTTGCGACAGATGGGTGTGTCCTGTTTTGTCTAGAATTTTGTTTTTCTTTGAGACTATTTTAAAGTTTTCTGTAAAAACATGCAAACTTAGTTTCACGATCCCATGTTCTCCATCTTCCATCCCCTAAAAATAAGCCCCAAAGCTTACAACAGAAGCCACAGACAATCTATTATTTTCTGCACTGCTAAAGCCATGTTTTCCTTCCTCTCCAGATGCAAAGACTGGTCTAAAAGGGGAAGGGAAAGAATATGTGAACATCTATAATGGAAGTTTTTTTCAGAGGTGGGAACAGATGAGGTCACGAGATGTCTTAGTATTGTGCCACAGTATATTTCCATGACATCCTGTCCATCAGGGCATAAATTCAGTCAACAAGACCACACCTTTTCCTTGGCCACAGTCTACTAAAGAGATCTACCCTCTTGGCCATTTGAACAGCAGTAATTCTGAAAACAGTAAAGAGTATCAGAGTAGTGAGGTAGAAAGAAAAATGTGGCAAATTTATGAGACACATAAGACCAAACTGAACAAATTTCAATATCCTCAAAATAATGATGAATTGTATGGTAGTTTTATCTCATCTAGCCTTGTAATCTAGAAAGCCAGCAAAGCTTAGCCTGCAGAATTGCCTGCCATGAAGTCAGAGTGAGGTTTGTCCAACTAATTACTTATGAAGATTTCCAAATGGATTTAAGAGTAATGGTGTAGACATCAATTTTTCCTCTCAGGTTTCTACAGTGTGTTGTTATTTACTGCTCAGGCTGCTGAAAAGAGGTGTCTGTTCCCTGGGGACTGAGGAAAAAACTCAGGTGCACATATCTTCTGAGTGAAAAATGGTGGTTTATGTCAGCTGAAACTAGTTGTGGAGTGTTGGGCAAATCAAATCAATAACTGCAGTGTATATATTTGCAAATGTGATCATACATAAAAGCTAAAATGTTTAATTTTTATCTTAGCAGTTGGAAAAGTTTCAATGTTACATTTTTAAGCAACAATTCACATTTCAGTTCAGTTTAAAATCCTGAAACAACACAGAATGTTTGGGTTGAGGGAGATGAAAACTGGAATATTTAACACCAGGTATTTTATTGTTTTACTTTTGCATTTACTGTACATTTATTTAGACCTGACACATGGTCACATTGAATGTCTGGTCACAAACAGGAAATAACTGGTTACTCACAAAACCTAGTCTCCAATGTTTTTTTCATCCTGAATTGATTTCCATTTGATCTTGTTGTTTTCTCCTTATTTCAGGGATGTCACTGTTCAGTGGCAAGACTCTGATAGGCAGTTTATAAATGTAAATATCTGAAGAAAGAGGAGAAGGATAAAAGGATTTGAATCACTTTTTTTCTTATTAAATATATATATATATATTATGTGAATATATTATGTGTATATTAGGTGAATATATATATATATTATGTGAACAAATAACAACAGTAATGCTTGTCTTAAAAAGACAGAAAGATTGATTTTTCTGTTCCTTCTGGCACTGCTCAGGTTCTCAAACCAAAGCCACTGTTGTAATACCTAAGTATTTGAGCTTTGACCTGAACAATAGCATTTCACACATGGAAAGATCTGTAAACCATCCCATGGAAAGTCACTGCCACCATGGTTGTTGATACAACTCTTGTCAGTTTAAAAAAATAAATGGCAAAGGTATAATAGACCTGCTTGTGGGCTACTGGATTGGACTGCTTGCTTTTTAAAACAGGAAGGAAATGCTTACAGTGAAAGCACTTGTTCTTTAGGAAAGGGTGGTGGCAACACAGGAATGCTCATTTCAACCTGTTTTGGATCCAGTCCTATCTAGCAAAACCTAGAGTTTGTCCCTGCCCAGAATACTGGGTAGGTCCCTGATGTTCATCTGTGCTGGGTATCCAGGGACCACCTGTTTTTTCCTGGTACCTTAACCACGTTGATGAATTGAGACTGGTGAAAATTAAGCAGTCCTGGTTGTTGCTGATCATTAAAAAGAAATCTCACAGCTGCTTTGTAGGAGTGTCTTCAGCACAAGCTCAGTGGTCAGAGCTGGGATCGATAAAATTATCATTCATGCAAGATAAGCAGAACCCATTTTTCACTTTTTATTGTCTGGAGTAGCATTCTCTCACTTCCTAGACCCAAGAGATTATTTTTCCTTTCGCAAATCTGCTTACTGCAGACCCAGGATATTGGCAAGACCTTTGATTTCTTTAGTTCCTTTTTCCATGGCATGTTATAGGCTTATATCCATACCAAAAGTTTATTTAGGTTGTTCTAATATGCTGAGGGAATAGATAATATTGGGAAGGGATGTGAATATATCTATGGATTCTTGTAGATTGTCTTCCTCTTACCAAATGGATATCCAAGTACTGATACACAACCTGCCATGTGGTTGCTTGGTGTTTGGAACAGGGTGTGTTGGGAAATAAAGAAATCCCCATAAGGCTGAGACACCCAGAGATAACATCGATCTTTCCTAGACATCATTCAGAGCACGCCTGCCTTCTTACCTCCCTCTTAACTTGCTATGGTACAAACAAGTTTGCTCAGGATGCTGCTTCCCTACCTGTGTTTCTAACCTGTTAGCTTTTGTTTATCACTCACATAAGTAATTGTCTGTCAAAAATACTGTCCATGCTTGATCAAAAACCACTGGAGTTCTTTCTATTAGTCTCAGTGGGACTTAGATGAACACCATATTCACCAACATGTGTCCTCTTCTGTCTCTGATTTGTGATCAAGACTGCATGTCTCCAGGAAAAAGCACTCTTAGAACAAAGTTTTTTGGTCTATAATTACCACTCTGTTTCCCATTGCAAAGTTGATGAGGGCTGCCAGGGTGGAAGCCTAATGAAAATTTAGGAGAATCCTTGCAGCCCGTGGCATTTCACCTGCAGAGCTCTCCATGGCAACCAGGAGCTGCCAGTCACAGGGGGAATCTGCAAAAGCCATCTCAAGCAGAAGATGCTGTTTCAGGGATGAGATGCTCAAGTGGAAACACATTGCTTACCTGCATGAAGACCACCACTGGCTCACCCAAGCTGATACTGTTGATTCTGCTAATAATACAATCTTGGTCAAAGAATCTACCTTGAGATGCTTCTTTGCTGTGTTGACCAAAGGAGAGACAGAGCTAAACACAAAACAGGCTGATTCAGAGGTAAATTTTCCAGCTAATGACAGCCCAAGGGCAGAAGTAGACTATTGATCTGTTTAGTTTTGGCTCTTTCCTCCTCAGATCCAGATATTTTTATGTTCTGCATATGGGGGCCTGTGACTGCAGGTGCCTCTCCACCCACCTTCCAGCTCCTGTGGCTTTGTGCTCTCCTTTTGGTTGTGCAGGAGTTGACCTTAGTGGGAAGCAGGCTATCTTAAAGATGGCAGCTCATCCATCATGGCTTTCACAGGCTGTCAGCACTGCATTTAATCTCACTTGTAATTTTCCAGGGGAGGTTTGCAAAAGCCACAAACAGAATCTTAATGCTATAAAATGCTGTTTGTAGCCAGTGAATACTTCTTATCTGGATGAAGCTGTGCTGTGTTCCAACTGCCCTGAACCATCCAGAGATGAAAAACTCCCCAGTTAGCCTACAGTCCTCTGTGCTATCCACAGTTCAAATGCTGCTACAACAGCTTTATCTTCGCTCTCAAACCACATGTACCCAACTGGATGCTTAGAACCATGTACTTTTCAGGGAGAGCATGAAAAGACTGTTTTCCCATGTTCACGTGCATCTGTGAGGCCCCAGTGCCCATTTCATCGACTTGTCCTGGGGGATCTTGCTTTTCAGTTACACAGCAAGCTTCATGTCATGCCTCTCTAACTCCTGATCCACACACCACACCAGATTCATTTTTTTTATTTTTTTTTAATGAAGTTTGGATTCAGGAAGCTTTTGTGAGCTCTGAAATCTTCATCTTTCATTATCTTCACTACACCAGCCTTCCCCCTTCATTCCCTTCTTCAGTTTACCAGCAAAGGAACAAGCTAAACTGGAATCGATATAACCAGAATTATACTTTGAGAAACAATGCCAGATTCAATCACAGAGTGTTACTCTAAAAAATGAGATATAAAGCTTTGCTTCCCAGATATATGTTCAATAGAATGACCTCACTCCCTGACCCGTCTGATCATGTCACGCTGACAGATCACATCGTCTGGTGATACAGACTTGCACAAGCTGCAATTTGTCAACAAGTCCCTGAACTGTGTAGATCTGGGCTGGATTTCTATGATATAGTTTATCTTCTGGCAATAAGATGGGAACAAGGTAAATCCCTGGAATTAGGTGACCTCATCAAGAGCTTTATCCCTTATTTTTTATTCTATAGGTGGCTAGCCTCTGGACCAAATTACAAACAGAAAGATGAATGTGTATTTTTCCTCTAAACACCTGTCTGCATTTGTAGTGTTTTTGTTTGTTTGTTTGGTTGGTTGGTTGGTTTGTTTTGTTTTCCAGAAAACAGATTAATTAAATTAGTATAGCTATATTTTCACTGGTGCTGGAAGCGGTAGTGGTAATTATGACAGCATTAGATTTCTAAGAAGCCTGTTTTCAGCCTTGAAGCTGAACAACTTTGACTAAATTTCCTGAACTTATTTGTGCCAGGTGTCTTCCTCGTGCTGAATTACTTCATAAAATTTCATCAAAGTTTAATCAGTTCCTGAGGGCAAGATTTAGGACAAATACTATGCTTTGAAATTAACTATTTCCATTAATATCTTTAATGTTGTCTCCATAATTTGGCAGGCAACTGTGAGTCCAAAACCAAACTTTTGTTGCTTTTTAGAGAAATGCAGTGAAATTCAGCAATGTTACAAGCCTCCAGCCACAGAGAGGATGGGAAGAAGTTTTTCTGCACATTTTATTTCTCCTGAGTATTCTCCAGTTCTCACAGCTTATAGTAGACTTGTTTCATTACAGACCATATCATGTCTTCCCCACAATGTTTCTTCCTTGCAGGTGGGAGAAAACATATATTTTGATCCTAGAAAAGACAAACATGGAAAGAAAGAGGAATTAGATGGGCAAAGACTGGAAAATCATGGAGCAAAAGAAAAGGCAATTTCTGATACTTGAGTAGTGCTGTGCTTGTACCGTAATTATATGTACAACCTTACTATGCTTTTATCATACGAATGTTTCTATTTATAAGCTTTTCTAAAATTATTATTTTTTATTTTTCCTTTTCAGTAATGAATGTATAAAATGTTCACTGAAACTACAGCTCTGTGTAATGGTTTGCTTAGATCTGCAGTGCCTCAAAATAAAATAAAATAAAATAAAATAAAATAAAATAAAATAAAATAAAATAAAATAAAATAAAATAAAATAAAATAAAATAACATAACATAAAATAAAATAACATAAAATAAAATAACATAAAATAAAATAAATAAATCCTCCTTCAGCTCCAGCAAGGCATAACAAGAGAAAAAAAAATATATTAAAAAGTCCAAAATAGACAGACAGTCAGTTTCTCAGTGGTGCCCGTATTGAATCACACATTTTGCTTACACAGCTGCCCAGAGAAAAACAAGGACCATATTGCTACTAACTCCTTTTGCTAAAGGTTGGCAATTATAGCAGTTGGAAAACGATAACAATCTTTCATTGTGTCAGTGAGTATTATTCAGGTTGGCATACAACCTCCCTGCTTAGCCTTACAATATTCTTAATTAAATTAAGATTAAATCTGTAACATAGATGTATGACCTTACTGATATGACAAAGTCTGTGACTTGATGCAAAGGTGATGAGCAGAAATTCTGTGGTCTGTGTTATATAGGAATATGCTAGGTGCAGATTTCTTCCAGGTTGAAATGAACTAGTGTTTTGTTTCATGCAAAACCCTGTTTCTCACTGTGTCCAGATTTACAGATAAATATACAAAATGCAATAAGGTAGTGTCATAAGCTGATCATAAAAGGACATTCTCCTCATGGTAGGTATGAGAGAGTTTGTTTGTATCTTGAAGCATAAGGGTTTATTTCCCTAATAAATATAAATGACACTTTGGGAGCATAAAGGTAGAAATAAGAAATAAAACTAGATTAGTCCTGTGGTAGACAGTAGCAACTGATAATTTTTCATAACCTAGGATGTACCCTTTCACAAGGCTGTCTCAAACTAGTTAAACAACTTTTTTTTTTTTTTTTTTATCCAGATGGTTGGAAAGTTACTTGAATAAATCATGTTATCTAAACACAAATAAAAACAAAGCGTAGATTTTCTCACCTAAAACTTGAATATGCTCTGTACATTTCATCATTAGTTTTATGTTTGAATACTGAAAAGAAAGGATATTCTATCGTCTGGTAAGCTAGCCTAAAATTTAGCTAGCTAATAGGGTTTATTCCTTATTTTGCTGAAGACTTGCTACACATTACTGTATACATGTAAGTCTCCAAAAGTGCAAAATATAGGTAGGTGGTAGGCATTCATCACTCCTTGTGGTAAGCATTTAGACTGTATTCTAGACTGCACAATCAGACCACACAATTAGACCAGTAATTAGCATGCCATGAACCTTTCCTTGGGAATTAGCAGGCTGGTGGGCCAAGAGGTAGCTAGTATGGAAATTTTAGGAGTTAGATCCCTGTATGAAAATTCAGGCAAATGAAAAAGAGCTACCTTGATTCCTTCTAAATTCATGGAGATTCTTCCCCTTATAGTTCCTCAAAAAGCAAAGATACATTGTTCTCAGTGTTCTCTGAGAATAGTAAGTACATGAGATCACTTAAGGAAGATGATCTGAAAAGCAAATAGATTTTGGATCTTCATATGGCTCAGGCATGAGCTAAGTGATAGGATTATAGGTCTGTCAAGACCAGAGCACTTAAAAACATGCTCAGAATTTCTTGTGACTGAAAAATCTTAAGGTATAAAAACTGATGTGCTTTCAGCTTCAAGTCAAATTCCCTTCAGGATTAGATGAGTGCTGAACATGCGTTTTCTAGGACCATATTTCTACTGAAGTTCTTTTGACCATCAGTTTTAGTCTGTAGAATAAAGGAACTAATGCTCCCAAGCTTTAGAGGTTTACTGCAAGAGAGGAAATACTTGGAAAAAATGGCACGTCAGAATTAGGGAAATAATATATCCAAGCACATGAATATTGTCAGTATGCTCTGTTCAAATATGGATTCAATCCAATCATTTCATACTTGAATCTTATCTATGTAATAATAACAGAAAATTTTCCTGTTAAACTAAAGGTTGGTGATTTGCCTCAGGAATGCCAATCTAGTAGTACCTAAAAAGTCAGATTAGATATACTTTTATGGCCTCCTTTTGGTTCATGCTTTGTGAATTAGGTGATATTTATAGACCTTTTTTTTTTTTTCCTTGTAGGTCTCGACTGAAGAAGGAATGAGCTTAGCCAGAGAATACTCCTGCTCCTTTTTTGAGACTTCTGCTGCCCTTCGCTTCTACATTGATGATGTCTTTCATGGACTAGTGAGGGAAATCCGAAGGAAAGAGTCCTCACTGCCCATGGCAGAGAAGAAGATGAAGAGGAAGGATAGTCTGTGGCGGAAGCTGAAAGGATCCCTGAAGAAAAAAAAAGAAAGTACAACTTGATGGCAGTTCCTCATGAGCCACCCCTCAGGAGCTGACCACAATAACCTGTAACAGTTTGAAAAGGCAGCATTGACACAGCATCTTCCAGACCAGGTCCTGGAGTTTCTTCCCTTCCCTCATGCAGAAGTAGCTCCTTGAAGGCCCAATTCATGGTTGCCCTGTGGCTCCTCTGTATTATATATCAAGTCACTTAGCACTTATCCCCTCTCTCCACATCTGAGTGGAGAAAATACTGTGCTTTTTCCCTGTGGTCCCTGGCTGGTCTTCAAAGGCTAGGAGTTGAGCCAGCATCCAGGACACAACAGCTTCTATCATTTCTAGAGTAAGGGATGCACGTATTACCTCCTCTCTGTCCATGCATGGGTCGTTTCTTCATCCTGGGAATGATTAACTTTCATTTCAATGGACATTTTGACTGTTTAAGGACTTTAGGATTTGACCTTCAGCTTTGCATTCACACGTAGGTTTAGGGTTAGACTGTGCTCAGTCTGTGTGTCTGTGTGTGTGAGCTGGGACCAGGGGAAACACTGGGGGCTCACAATTTTAACCCTGTAGAACCCTATCCTGACCATGTTCTTTCCATGTAGCAGGAAGGGTTGGCAATCATATCACAAGTCCCACACTAGCCGTCCAGAAGGTTGTAGGGTTATAGCTCCATCTCCTCTACTTACTCATCAGAACTGGCTAGCAGAGGTACATTGTCCTACAGACAGACAGTGGATTGGCCATACTCATGCAGCCCACCAAGGAATGCACAAAAAACACTTCCCAGAGCAGTGCAACTCTGTCCCACCATAGTGTCTGCAATGTAGCATTCAGCCCTTGACATACTACAGAATTGCATCAGGACAGTCACTGTCTTTCACGGTCCATGACCATCCAAGTGAATCATTTTATTGATCAGCTGGACAGGTCTTTTAAATATTCCTTTTTAAAGCTAGCATGAAGTAGAATATAGTCTCATTTACTTTTTTTTTTTTTTTCAAACTTCTTTTAATATTTACTTTATTTATAAATTTTACAAGTAAGTCATGCATACATTTTGTCAAAAAATAAAGATCATGAATTCCATGAAGCTATGCTTGTAGTCAGTGTCATTTGTGTTTGTTCTATTTAATATATTTTTAGGGGGAAAAACAAACAAACAAACAAACAAACAAACAAAGTGCGTTCCTTAGTAAATGTTCATTTTTTCTCTTTTCTTCTTTGACTATTTTTCAGAGTTTGGATAAATTAAATATATTTTAGAGGAACTGCACGGGGGGCGGGGGGGGGGGGGGGTAAGCAGGAGGGGACAGAGGAGGGGAAGGAGTTGATTTGTTTTGCTCAGTTAAGTATGAAAAGGTTACGGTTTTATGAAAAATTTCAGTTCTTTAAAATCTGATTCTCTATTTTCTTTTCCATTCAAGAAAAAACAGTGATTTATTTTGATTTGTCAGAAATTTTCCATCAAAGGTATCACTTCAATGTGTATAGTTAGATAATATGTGGCTATATAGATGATCTTTGGAAAGATTATTTTAGAGAAACATAAGCACATATAAGCATGTAGGTGTATATCCTGATCCCTGCCTCCAACAACTGAAGTCTGCATTTACTCCACTATAATTACTACTATTATTTTACCTGTATTGACACAGACATTTTAGGTAAAGCTCCTAAAGACAGAGATGTGCTTGCCCAAAGAGTTTATGAGCTAAGTATTGGTGGAGAGACAACAGGAGGCTATACTGAACAGATGGTGGCTTTGAGACTATAAATAACAAGAGGAACATCTGTGACTGTTTCAATACTGCACACTGCACAGAGGGGAATGAAGCAGTTGTTCCACATGTAAGAGACCATAGAAATTACTATCCTGAGAAACCTTCAGGGATGTTCATTGGTCCTTTTCAGGCAGATGCCTAAGCTTTGAGTCAATTGAAAAACATTTAGTATTGGTTATTATTTCACCCACACTACTGAGGGACTTACTATATCAATACTGGTTTTGAGTTGTAGTTTTAGTGGTAACCTGTTTCTAGTCAGCTAGAAATATCAAAAAAGTTACAAAAGGGCATAGATACAGTTTAAGATTAAGCCTCAAATTAATATGCAAATTAAACATATCCATTATTTGACATTAAGGTAATCTGTCATGGAACGATATCTTTCCATACTATTAAACTGTCAGCCTTTATGACAGGGTTACCATACATGCACTGCTGTTGGAAATGGTCCCTGAAGTGTGCTGGGTTGTGCATCTTACTCAGCAACTGGTTAGGAAGTGCTAGCTGATGTGATCTAAAGCCATAGTAAGAATAATTTTGAATAATTTTGAATGTAACAGTACAGATTTGATTGGGAACCTCCTTTGGTATTTTCTAATTGCTAGAACAGACACAGTTTACATAGTTATACATGTATTTATGTGTACCAAGCCCATAAAATCTCCACATTCTCAGTATCCCCATACCTAACCTATACATGCCAGATTTTAAAAGATATCTGGTAATAAGTTAGTAACTTCAAAAAGAATGAGTCCCTCTGAGGATCTTCTGTTACATTTTCCTCATGCAACTTCAGGCATCTGAGTATCTATTTGACAGAAAGGTCTGGATTTATCTCACTTCAGCTTAGCCATATAGAAGCTGAGTATGACACCCAGTTATTGAGTCCCTTAGTTAATAAGCAGAGAGGTTCCTAGGGTGATTTGTTCCATCTAACTTGGATAGTTAGCATTTGACAAATCACTGCCTAAAATGGCTGCCTCTTTCCAGCTCTTTTATGGTTCTCCATAAATTGTAAATTGTGTCTAGGCCTAACTTTTTAATAGCTAAAAGCAGATATGATGAACCCCTTTGTTAATGATCAGTCTACCTCCTAATTATGGCAGAATGGTGGTGTAAATGCTTGGTGTTGAATCTTGTTTCTGAAACACCTGACCATCCTTTATTTTTAAAATAGGAATGTCATTCTGATTTACTATCACTCAATTCCTCAATAATCTATAATACTTAACCTCAGTTAATTGAGCAGAGCTGATGGAGGTTTTAGTCAGGAGGCTAACATAAGTCATAACTGCACAAGAGGTTGGGTGCAGCTGCTTTACCTAATTAATCATTATGATTCCATCACAGAAGGCTGTATTTAGCTGTCAAGCCTAGCTGACAGAGTTAAAAAACAGCAGCTCTGTGTCTAAGACTTTTCTATCTCTGACTAGTCGCTCATCTAACGATGTCTGGAAAATCTGAAGAAGGAAACTGATCATTTTATTTTGTTGTGTTGCCTACAGCCTCATGAAGGTGGCAGCTATAACGTAGTCCACTGACAGACTGTGTTGCAGTTGGATCATAATTCAGTTTACTTCCTTTATAATTAAAGCCAGCTAATAAATATAATCAAATAAAATTAAATTAAAAAAAATAAAACTTTGCAAATGTATCTATAGCATCTCTCACAAATATATAATATATGGCATTTAATTATAATTCTTCTCAATTTTGGCAGATCACAAGTTGAATTTAGTTGTGAAGTAATTACCTCTGGGAAAGGCTATAAGTCAAGATGGAATTTTTCAGTGCTTAAATTTTCCTCTTTCACATGTTCTGCATATAGGCCTTAGGACTATATCTGCATACAGGCCTTGGGACTTAAACACAGGAACATTCTGTGTTCCCTCACATAGTCAGATCATGTGCAATATTAACAAGCTGATGCCTTTACAAACAGACAAACAAACAAAAAAGGAAGAATATTTTAAGGCTGAATTGTATGAACATATGGCTAGAATGAATAGAGGGAATTCTCCTCCTTTCTGTCCACTATATAATTCATGTTTCTGTCTGTCTTTTAGCCTGATCCTTTCTTAGACATTTGATCCCCACCTGTGTTGTAGCAGATGACAGGAAAACAAGTAAACAATGGCCATTGGCAGAGTTTAGTTTCTTATAGTGACAATTTACATTCTACAGCAGTATCAATGTCTTCTTCCAGATTGAATGTAACGCTCTCTGTGGGCCAGACTGTGATATCTGTGAGAAGCAAAATAGCTGTCATTGGGCCTTCTTGTCTCTGTAGTGACAGCAAAGGCACCTGCTGCAGCCATCTGAGATGGAGATACTGAGATTATGACATCAACTGTTAAAAATTACACTGAAAACTAGCAATTCAGTTCCTGTAAATCTGACAATGTTTACAGTTATCTCTAGGACTACACAAGTACTTGCCTGAATTTGTACTAGCAATTAAAACTAGCAACATAACTGTCTAGCATAGACAACTATATTAACATCATTTATTTAAATATACTTACGACAGCAAATATATTTAGACATCCCCCTAGGATGTCTTATTTATGTGAGTGTGTATCATGCACACTGCTTCTTGTCTGTGTCTCTAGAAAATCCCTAAAAATTAGTAGAGGAAAAGTGAAATTACAGAATGTCTCTTACAGACAGTATTAAAATCTCTGTTCTCAGACAATTGAATGGCATTTGGACAGAGTGGTGCCTCATAACACTTCTGATCAGCCTCAATTTAAGCTCACTTTTTAACTTGACCTGTCCCTTCAAGTATGTGCTCCTCCTTAGGATGTCTGCCTGGCAAAATGATTTGTAATGGGAATGGCATTGTCTCACAGATGCTGTGAAAGTCACCCCAAGCAGCATTGCCCTGCACCTCTAGCCTGATTTATTACTCCCTGATGCTCCTGGTTCTAAGCCTCCTCAATTCGAGCTCTCCAATTTTGTTACATCGTGCTGAATTATGAGGTTGTTTTGTGATGAGGACAAATGTCCACTCAAGAGCACCAAACTCATTTCATGATCTGAACTTTTCCCCCAGAGGTAATAAAGACAAGAACATCCGAAGCCATTGCATCACCTACTGTATATCTTCTGTCAATAGATAATTAATGTGACAATGAGATTTTCCCATTCTTGCACTTTGTCATGCATCATATTTTTTCACAGTGTTTATAGTCTTACAACTGTTTCAACAACTACATAACAAAGCTCAAAAGAACATTATTTTTCATGGCTGAAGCTGAAACAGAATTCCACGTAAAGAACAATATTAGGGAGGTAAATCAAAGCAAGCCCTTAATATGAATACCTCATTACCTTAATTTGTATAAAAGAGAACAGCATCATTTTACCCCTATATTTTAAGTGTAGTTAATGGAAGAGGAATGCAGTCAATTTCGCATCTATGAAATTTGGTGGACAAATGTTTATTATTTCTCTGTTTTTGTTGCATTCTGCAAACGAGATAATTTGGGATTCCTTGCCCTGAAATTAATAAATCAGGATAGAGTTAATAAATTCAAAATTTCTTCTGGTTGTGTTCCCTCCAACAGCCTACCCTGATGAAGACTCAAACACAGCTTCTTCCATTGTTTTTCCAGCAATCCTAAACCACCAGAGCTGACCTCTCCGTCTTCAGCATCATTCAGATAAACACAGTATCTTTCAGTTTTATTTCATTTGTTCTATTCCATCACTCACAGAAGTGTAAAAGGCACTCTGTGGTGCTTTTAACAAACTAAGTGCATTGCATCTTTTGCCCCCTTCATAAATTTCCCGTATTTTCAGTGTTCATACTAAGCAGAATAAGTAATATTTTTTCACAATAAACTTTTAGCAAAGTCACACAGCTTTCTGAATAGGAAGTTGACAGTTCCTGCATACTGACTTTGCCTCTGCTAATACACTGCTGACTAATCACAGGTGTCTCTTTAAGTAGGACACTGAATGAATAAGCTTGAACACTTAAGGTATTCAGTCTACATGGGTAGCTGTTGTGAAGGCAATGGAAAAACTTACCGTTGATTCATATCCATCTCTAGCATAGAATTACACATGCTCTCATGATGATGAATATACTTCAGTCACACAGAGGAAAATGAGGTTTCCGTCCATGAAAGCTTATAAAAGCCATAACCCAAAATAGTAGACAATTAGAAGATTAGAAGTATTCCTTAGAAGATGGAATAAAGAGATTATTAGTGATGGGAAGGATAGGCAGAGGTGGTAGAGGAGAATACAATATGAGTAAACATGAAAATCAAGTGACCTGAGAAGGATTTACAACATTCTCCACACTGGATGTGTCCTTATGCCTTCTAGAAAGGGAACAGCAGATACAGTGGAAAAAAAAGATATAATACAATCTCAAGATGTTTGATTCAAGTGCACACACCATAGGAGTCTGATCAGGATATTAAGAGATGGGTCATACTGAGAGCAACAGAAATTGATGATGATTTGCCTCCTCCTCAGGATGATGTAATTTCATTGGCCTGGAAAGTGGAAGGAAGAGGTCAGAGAAATTATTACTGTTGTGAAAATGCAAGACAGATTGGGAACATATTTTAATAACAAAATGATGGAGAACAGGGCACAGAATGGGAAATTAAGCAGGCAGAAGCAATATTCAGTCAAGTCCATGGGAAGTATGGATATCCTTCACTGGAATATGCATCAGGTTTCTAATGAGAATCTGACTAAAGATGAGAATCTGCCTGTGCAGATTGTCCCTTCACTGAAGCTTCTACTTACGAGAACAAATCTCTGTGGTATCTGCTAGTTTCCTGAACTATGTATGCTTGAGAAACTGAAAACAGCTGGTTTTGGGAGAACAGTTGGGGAAAAAGTAGGATGTTCAGCTCTGTCTTTTAGAAGGATAGCAGCAAAAATCTCATTTATATGCCTCATAACTAACATAAATGATGGAATGATAGCTCCCTGCTGAAAATTTTAAATGGTACTTCAAATATGTGGTTTCATCGGGGAGAGCAGCTACCAGTTTGTGAGCAGTGCATGCAGATCATTCGTTGCTGGCTTTTTCCCTCCCACTGTTCTCAGACCAGATGTTAATGAAAAATGTAGGAACCTATTTCTGCTCTCCTGTTTAGTTAATAAGGTGTTCACCAAATACACCTAAGACTTTATCTAGCAAAACTGGATGAATTCCAAGTTATCAGAGAATACAGCAGGGATGTCTTCAAGGAGGCAGATGTTCAAAGGAGTACTTTGAAGAGTTCTTCGACCTGTGCGGAGTTGATTATCATGGTGCAGATGAAAGATGAGAAGAAAAAAACAGAAAGGCTGTGAGAACACTCTATACCCGCCAACAATAAAATTCAGAAAGACTTAAGTTATAGAAGCTGTAAAATATTGTTGTGATAAAACTTCTGAACAAGGATGGACCTCCAGGGACTGCCAAGAAATTTGAGAACAGTCAGTACCGTATCAGTTCTTTCACCTGGTAGAGACTTTTCAATCCACTTGCCACTAAGTGATGAAAACCCTTATCAGGAATCACAGTGGTTCAAATAGATAGGAGAGGAAAAGACATACTGTGACACAAAAAAACCTTCACTTAATGAATAAGGAGGTCTGTCAGGTTTGTAGACTGCCCACCTTGTGGCAGATTTTGTAAATCAAGAACAGGTCTGAAGACTACTGTTAAATATCCTTAATATTTAACATGGTAGTATATTATTGTCAATAATTTAACTGATGCAGAAGAGTCTGTTATGACCTTCACTCTGATATTGAAGTACACTGTCCTCCTTGGACAACATCTTTCAAATCCTTTATACAAACTGCAACCTCAGACACCTCTTTGTTTCCATGTGGTTCACCAGTACGGTTGTCCTGATACTTAGCACTAGAGCCTCAGGCTCTGCCTTACAAATCTGTTGCTTAGCCAATGGCCACCTGGGAGAGGCCAACCGAGCTGGAGCATGCCAGAGGAATTCCAGGATGCAGGATGCAGGCTAACGCCTGACACTTGTAATTCCTTCAGGGCTGTGGCTGGTGACTGGTCATTTTATCCTGGGTGGCTGTGAGAAGGAAAAGGAGTGTCATCACTACTGGGAAGGCATCTGAAGGCAGATGTGTTTCCCCAGATGTCTCTCAGCCGTGCTGATCAAACAGCAAGGGAATGACAGCTCTCCTTGACATATTTTTTCTGCATAAAAGTGTCAAAATGCTGGATTTTTTTTTATTATTATTATTTATTTTTTTATTATTATTTCTTACCTTTTTGGAGATATGTATATTTTCATCTTGTAAAACAGGGCAGGCACTATCTGTCTGCACTTTCAATAGAAAATATGTTCTCTACATATGTCCTAAATAATGTCAGAGATATGCATGTATAATCATACACACACAATGTTTCCAAACCCCAGAATTTCATGTCCCCTTTTATCATGCAGCCTGCATCTGAAGCAAAACAAAGGTGTGAAGAAAATAAATAAAATAAAATAAAATAAAATAAAATAAAATAAAATAAAATAAAATAAAATAAAATAAAATAAAAAAATAAAATAAAATAAAATAAAATAAAATAAAATAAAATAAAATAAAATAAAATAAAATAAAATAAAAACTTTTTTTGTACCACTGGACAAAAAAAGTCCATGTTCTTGATAAGACTATAGGACTACTACTAATAACCACAACACATGTTTTCTATGTGTCTCACTTCGTATCTTTCAGTTACTGTTTTCCTAAGAATACAAACCATAATACTTTATATTAAAGTACTTTGTATTACTTTCACTATAGAGAAAGCCAGGAAAAATAGCTTAAATTAAATGTATAACATTTTTGTGTCTACATTTACCTAAAAGAGATACTGAATATATGCAAGTGCATCAACTTGGACTTGTTATAATTTACAGAATTTATTGGAAGGTGGTAGAATATTCACCTGTAACATATATTAGTCAGAGATTTCCAGTCTATGTAATAAAAGTGGCCTGAGAGAGAGAGAGAGAGAGAGAGAGATGAGTCTGCTGGGAAGGCTTGGGGTAGATACATTTATCAGGAGTAATAAAAAGAAATCAGAAGTAAATAGCAGCTCAATATTTGGCTAACTTCCAACCAGTGAGACATGGTTGATGGTAGACAAGGTTTCCAAAGGAACTAGTAAAGGCCTTTACATTTAGGTCACATATATTTAGACAAGATAAAGCACTATGTCATGCCCTACTAAGAACTATCCCAGCTTAATAGATCATTTCTCTCTCTAGCTTTCACATTTCTACACAGGCTTGCAGTGCTGCTGACTACAAAACAACTGGATTTGAAGGGAATATGAATATTATTTATGAAGAAATAAAGCACATTTATCTTTAGAAATTTATATTCTGAAAAAGATGGGAATTTACTTCATTTTGATTAATTGATCATATTTTTGTGGGACATTATTCAGTTAGATTTCTGAGTTCAAGACCTTGTAATGACTTAATTAACATAACTAGCATGTCTTTGATTTCCTTTTTCTTGTAGGAGAAAACATTCTCAGTAGATTCTTGTTTTGGTATACTTCATATTGTTTTATCTTAATTAAGGATTTGCAATACAGAAGAATGTATGCTTTGTATGCTTCATGCTGCAGCCAACCAAAAATCTGTTTCCTACTGAGGTCGAAGCAGAATCCCAGGAAAGAAGATTAAAACATATTAAGATGTATTATGTATGCTCTCTCAGAAACCTGCCATCAGAAACTTTCTGAGTCAAAGATATTTCTCCTGGAGCTAAAGAAGTCTTGTGGCATTGATAGCAGGGTCTGAGCACCTTAGGGAGAGCTTGGACTGCAAACTCCCATCATTACCTGTCAGGGCAACTGCTGTACCAATGAAGACACCACAAAGTCAACTATTAGGGGGTAATAGCCATGGGGATATTGCTTGTCCTTGAGGAGAAGTACCACAGCGTGATCACCAGCCAAAAAACTTCCCTCTTTCATCCACCCTACCATAGAAAGAAACAATCATTGTGATTTACCTGCTGGGGATAATGAATGACTTGTGCCAATGTCCAGATGGACTTATGACCTTGCCTTTGGGGAGCTGGTTTTAAACTAAAGAAATGTGAAGCCAGGTAGCACCCTCAGAACTCTGAGGTATGGTAGAAATACATTTTAGATATAGGGCCACAGATATCCATCTCACTCTGTGTGCAACAGGTTTTCTACAATACAAAATGACAAGACTAACCTCTATAGTAACTGTTAATGACAACCCACAATTCCCCACGGCAAGGGGAAACCTCAGCTAGTTCATGTTTCTCTCAGCAGCTGCTTGAACCACTTCTGATCTGTGGGTGACATGGCAAAGGAGTGTAGGATCAATGCAGTCGACAAAATTATTACTGTTGTATTCATAAGACACTGGATAATGTAAGAAATGTTTATGTGCATTTTTTTTTGCCTTGGAAATATGAAAACAAGCACAAGAGAATTGTAGCAGCTGCTCTGATATGTGATAACTTGACTTACACCAAGCCAAGGACTTTTCAGCTTCTCGCTCTGTCCTGCCAGTGGGCAGTTCTAGGGGTTCAACAGGAGCTGGGAGGGGACAGACCCAGGACAGCTGACCCAAACTAGCCAAAGGGGTATTCCATACCATCTGATGTCATGCTGATGTCAGATATATAGGGGTGGGGGGGATGGCTGCTCGGGGTTAGGCTGGGCATTGGTCAGGAGGTGGTGAGCAGTTGCATTGTGCATCACTTGTTTCTTACACATTATTATTAGGAGTATTATTATCATTATTATTACTATTATTGTTATTGTTGTTGTTGTTATTTTCCTGTCTTAATAAACTGTCTTTATCTCAACTCACGGGCTTCACTTTCCCATTTCTCTCCCCCATCTCCAAGAGGGAGTGGGGAGGGCGAGCAAACGGCTGTGTGGTGTTTAGCTGCCAGCGAGGTTAAACCACAGCAAATTAGAATATTCTTTGTGGAAAATTAGAGGATTTTAAAAATATTATTAAGAGCAGTAAATCAGTTTCTTTGAGATCTCCCCTGGCTATACCATGTTCAGTGAGGTTTTTCCTCTGTTTAAGTATAGCCCCAGAGTGAATTATATTCATACAAAGGAAGTAACTTTAAAAATATTTTTTGCTGATCATGTATAAAGGTTACACACAACTGGTAACTTAAACATAAAATTAAGTCAGCAACCAGAAATCTGTAACTTCTAGAATAAAAAAAAAAAAAAAAAAGGTAAATGTTGATTATTAAAAGCTTGTTTTTCATGCTTTACTTGATCCAATTCAAGTTTCATGGAGTAAGTACTAAAGATTTATCTTCTCATTCTCATTCTCTCCAAGGGAGCTTCTATGGAAAGTATTGAAAAACAATACTTTACAATACTTTAAAAGTTATATATATATATAACTTTTATATATATATATATAAAACTCTGGTTGACAATTGCTTGGAAATTGGAATGTGATCTCTCTTCATATTTATAAAAGCTTTATCCAGGCTGTCTTTCACTATGGGAGTGACATTCCCCACATTCCTACATGACCAGGTAGTGCTTAAAGAAATGGCATTGCCTATAGCTTTGTGCCAGACCTAATTCTTAGTGACCCCCTTCATGAACTGGTCTATGTCAGCTAAAGCTGTGGAGCAGAAATGTCACAAAGCAAAACAACCACAGCAAAATGATGAATCTTCTGCCAGGTTAGCATTTGAAATCTGAAAGCACATGGAGGAGGACAGGGCTGCAGCAGTTTTAACTTGATTGCCTCCAGCTGTCTTAAGGACTGTTGTGGTTTAACCCTGCCAGCAGCTAAACATCACACAGCCATTCACTCACCCTTCCCCCTCCCTCTCTGGGATGGGGGAGAGAAATGGGAAAGTGAAGCCTGTGAGCTGAGATAAAGACAGTTTATTAAGATAGGAAAATCATAATAACAATAATAATAATAACAATAATGATGACAATAGTACTACTGCTAATAATGTGCACGAAACAAGTGATTCACAATGCAATTGTTCACCACCCACTGACCAATGTCCAGCCTAACCCCAAGCAGTCTGCCCCCCCCCGGCTAGCCACCCCTATATATTGTTTAGCATGACCCAAGATGGAATAGAATACCCCTCTGGCCAGTTTGGTTCAGCTGTCCTGGGTCTGTCCTCTCCCAGCTCCTGCTGCACCCCCAGCCTGCCTGCTGGCAGGACAGAGTGAGGAGCTGAAACATCCTTGGCTTGGTGTAAGCACTGCTCTCCAACAATTAAAACATCAGCATGTTATCAGCACTCTTCTCATCCTAAGCCAAAACATAGCACCCTACCAGCTACTAGGAGGAAAATTAACTCTGTCCTAACTGAAACGAGGACAGAAAGGCAGCCTCAGGCCCTAAGGAAGTCTGTGCTTGGCAAATGTGTTCAAACATTAAAGAAAATGATGAAATAATAAGTTTATGTTGTTGTATTTGTTCTTGTTGTTTTTGTTGTTGTTGTTTTTGGTTTTTTTTGACTAATAATCATCTCTTCAAATTAGGCTTGTTATAAATTTGGCTTAAAATAGGATGGCATTGACAATTGGAAATGCCAAATGGTGGTAGAAGCTTATTATGAAGCTCTTTTTCCATCTGTGGTCTTTTATATTTTAGGTTCTATACCATTGTCCAGGAGGACAGCATTGCTATTATTAGTTATCACCTTTCAACCATCAAATCTGAAGTGTAATTGATTGAGTTTATAATGGATCCATTACAATAGGTGCATTTTCAGCATCAAACACTGAAGGCAAAAAGAAATGATAAAGCTCAAGCTGTCCAGAATATATTTATCATTACAGAGCATTTGTTCAAAACAGTCTTTTGTTGTGTAGGGGGGCATTAAAATAGCTTAAGCTGTAATGAAATCTTTTCTTAGATATTTGAAAAAACCTTTGATGGGATGGTTGGAGGCAGCTATACTGAGAAGGACAACACAAAATTAATGGGAACTCCTGCTATTTGCAGAAAGACAAACACACTTCTGCAACAGATCAGACAAGGGCTCCCTTATCCTGCAATATTGCTTATAGGAGCACAAGATATGTTGCTAAATACTATGAGGAAGAGTGTATCCATAGAAATATTATTTGTTGCTGCTTGAAAATATCTGTAGGAACCTCCTACTTGCAACAGATATCTTTGTGGCTTTTAGTTATTTATTTATTTTCCAAAAACACATTAGTATAGTTCTGTTTTACTTGATGACATCTCTAATACTGCATAAGAATATAAGAAGCTTAAATGCTACATAAGTGTGGGCTTTAAATTTTAAAACTAGTTTTGATATTCCTTTAGGAAACATTTAGTTTCATCACACACATACACACACACACACACACACACAAAGTTACAGAAAATGTGCTTCAGTTCTTTATTTCTGGTTACTTTCCACAATACCTCATACATCCTGGTAGAAAAATAATGCTATATATGTGTGTGCACACAATTTCTATACAACTTAAACAAGTCCTGATAGGTGATGAAGGTGCATAGCTTAGAGAAAAGCACATGCACACCCGGGGTCATGCACACCATCTGCCAGACCTGTCCTCAGCACATATAACCAACAGCTGAAGAACAAACCAGACCTCATGTGTGAAGGTTTTACTCAGTCTCCTAAATCAGGTGCCCAAAGTGTATTTCTAAATGCTTTAATCTAAGTGTACACGGTGCTAGGAGATGAACAATGGGATTTAAAGGCCAGCACTGATAAATAATTGAGCTAGTCAGCAGAAACCAATGTTCCAGGGAAGTGTATGAGATCCTGCTTATTTCATGATTTAGTGGCCTACTTCAAGCTCTGAATTAAGTACCCGTCCTCGGTTGATGTCTTCCTCTGTTGTTAGGCACCGAAAAGTGTTTATTCTTTCTTCTAAAGCACTGAGAAAAGCAGGCTAGAATAGTAAGCAAAGATCATTCTTAATTAATACTCTAATAATTAATGCATTCCATAATTAAGCCTAATGTTGATTAGGCCCAACCGGCCAGTCAGAAATGTGGTGTTCTCCACCCCAATGGAAATGGTGCCATGCTGCAGAGAGGATTTCAGGATTCAGGGACTGACAGGCAGAGAGGTCATCCACTAGTGGGAGCCCCAATTCATGCATCTGAATTGGCCTCAGGTTTTTGGCACCTTAGACATCTGGGCATACAGTACGTTGAGACAACAAAGTTATTCACATGTAGCTAGTTTTGGATTCTTGTGACATGAAGGAGTTTGGCAAGGTGTTTGGAGCATGAACTGAGGTGCATGGATATCCCCTAAATTTCATGTTGGACATGGGATATTGCTACACTGCATTTCTATGTCTTGCTTTGGAGCATCTTAATTCTATTGCATGATTTCTGTCAAAGATTCAAAATGGATTATCTCGATGAGCATCCTCCTAACAAAACAGTATAAACAATTAGATATTCAGATGAAGATTTGAGTTCCTCTTAAATATGCTGCTGCTTGCTATAAAAATGTGCTTCATTTTTATCAGGTCTGTGCTGCAATTAAGGGACTGACCAGTACTAGCAGTTACATAAAACCACTATCTCACTGGAACAGTAGAAATCATGTTGCCAAGGTGATTCTGTTTTTTGTGATATTCTAAACATATGGTGAGACAAAAACACCATAATACAAAGGCTTAAATCTTGCTGGGCACAGAAGCAACACTTCAACTCTCAACTGAGAAGCTGGGACTTTCATTACTATGATAATTTCAGGTAAAAGGGCCAAAACTGGTTGCTTTTCCTACAGACTCGAGAACAAAAATTCATGCACAGCCTGGAGTATCTTAGCATAGCAGCAGGTTTTTATGAAGATAGTGTTAGTTAACGTATTTGCATTACTCTATGTTTTAGGTTTAAAAAATAAAAATAAAATCCAAGTTATATTGGATTCAGATCAAATCATTCAGGCAAGCTTCCAGAGAGTGGGCTGTTTCCCAAATGACAATAATTTCATTAGTGTACTTCTTGCAGCTTAGCCAACATGCTAAACCAAGCACTTGCTGGTAGATTATGTTGGCTAAATATTTTGTGCTCCCATAAAAAGGGTTTGTTAAGTGGTTTAACTCTGTTTTCACTAAGCTAAATAGGAGATTTGCCATTGACATTGTTATGAAGATAATCAACGCACAAGCTTTATGCAAATGTCCTTTATAACCCTGTCTGACTTGCTGTATTTTGGGGTTATTGTCTATCACCTGTCATTGAAGTAGCAGAGATTGGACACTAATGGACACTGGATGAGGGGTATCATAGCTTTGAGGGAGTTGAAAAATTCTTTTCTCTTTTCTTCCTGGGAGCAGAGAAAATAGGGAAGATGCTAAGGAAACACATCAAGGGAAGAAGACTTATGGGGATGTTGGTATGTTTTCACATCCTTCTGAAATGTGGGGCAACCCTGTTTAGGTGTGTCTCAACTTTGTGCCTATAAAAAGTCAAAAGTTGTGACTGCTAAGTGGAAAAAACAAAATCAACATTTTCTGTACTTCACCCTAAAATCTTTATTGAACGTTCACCCTCTCTTTCTAAATGTACATATTCTGAAGGTAATACCATCTGGGCCAGTTCTGTCCATGTGTTTTTCTTGTTAATTTTCCTCTTCTGAGGAAAACTTGAGTAAATACTGAGCAAGATCATGAGGATTTCACTGTTACCACTGGCATTATTTTCATTATTGCCTTAACTTCTTTATTTTTAGTTATTTGTATTTTTCTTGGCAGGAAGGGGTGCATGTTGGTGGTTTGTGGTGTTAAAAAAAAAATAATAATACTTTAGAAATCCTGTCTCCAGCTACATCAGGTGCCTTTGGCTTTTGTAACTGTTCCAGCTTTTTTTTTGTTTGTTTGTTTTTTGATGGGGTTCAGCTCTGCTTCTGTACATGTCTGTTTATTCACCTGTTGTGGTAAGCACTCATGTGAGAATATGCAAGGGAGGTTTGGAAGAAAAAGAGGTGGCTTTCGGCATTTTATTTTTTATTTTTAATGGAAAACAGCCTTCCACAATGATCTATGTGGTTTATAATCCTTAGTTGCTAAATATCCACTGCTAAATCTGCCCTCATGTATTGTCAGATCTGTGAACAGGAAGGCAACCTGCTAATGATCTTCAGTCATAGACGCTATACCATGAGCAGTGCAATAAATCTTTTCTAAATAGTTTTATCATTTTGCTCCATGCAGCAGTTCTGCACATTTTCTGATAAATTATTATACAAAATTGGCATCCATTTGAAAATTCTGAGGGTGAATACAATTTATTAGAGCAAAACGTCATAGTAATTAACAATAAATCGAAAAATGCAGAGAAAATTCAGCTTTCTCATCACCTTATTCAAGCAGACTATGATGTTACAATCCAAAAACACTCTAATATATATTTTATTCTCTTCAATGGTGGTACAAATAATTATAGAGAATCAGATATCTTAGGACTCCCAAATTTCAGCTTCATTTTTTTGGGTCCAAAGTGTTCAATAACCTTGATTAAATGGCAGCAAGGGATCTGTGTCTAAGACATCTCATAAAGCTGAGCCAAATATTAGTTCTGCACAATCCTGGCTCTCTTTACACCACCTTTGTGAATTCTTTCAGTTCTTACTAGACAGTGGTTTTGCAATTCTAAGCATTTCTAAACATTTCTAATACCACTCTCATAGCATATTTCCAACACTGGTTTCACTGGACTGTGGAGGGTGTGCCAAGGTTCATGTGTTTTTTACAGGTAGGCTGTCAAGTTCTGTTCACAACAACCTGATACTCTGAGGGTATCTGGTCATAATCCATGTTAGTTATTTTTTCCAGTCATCAAAGACATGCTTCAAAGAGAGGAAGGAAATACAGTCACGATTCCCATGAAGGATTGTCATGGTGGTGGCAGGAATGTCAAAATCTTTCTTGAGTTCCTAACAACTGTTGGTGGTGGTTGTTTCCACCCTCTCATTTCACTTTTTTTTTTTTTTTTTTTTCATTAAAGCTTATAAACACAGTCAAAAGTAAGCAAATTGCTGACAAGATAAATAAATATTAGATTAAGATAATTTAATATACATTGTCTGTAACAATAAATTGAGATGATCTGGGAAATATTCACAGGCACTTGAATGTGTTCTTTTATGCTGCTAACCTGATAGAACATATCCCAGCATAAATTTAGCTTGTTCCAGACAGCACTTGACCTAAACATTTCTTGGACATCATATGGTGATTAGAATAGCTAAAAAAACTTTACCCTGTGAATAACTAATATGCAGCACCCTTGTTCTTAGAGCTTGAAGCATTTCCTGTCATCAACATGGGATATTTGGTTCTTGTTGACCAGCATGTGCTTGACCATTGCCATGCACATTCAGTTTATTAGTACAGAACTCAGATCAAATTCACAGAATCACAGAATTGTCTAGGTTGGAAGAGACCTTCAGATCATTGAGTCCAACCTCTGACCTAACACTAACAAGTCCTCCACTAAACCATATCACTAAGTTCAACATCTAAATGTATTTTAAAGACCTCCAGAGATGGTGACTCCACCTGGGCAGCCCATTCCAATGCCTCACAATCCTCTCAGTAAAGAAGTTCTTCCTAATATCCAACCTAAAACACCCCTGGTGCAACTTTAGCCCATTCCTCCTTGTCCTGTCACCAGGCACATGGAAGAATAGACCAACCAACACCTCGCTACAGACTCCTTTAATGTACTTATAGAGAGTAATAAGGTTGCCCCTGAGCCTCCTCTTCTCCAGGCTGAACATAAATTCTTTTATTTTGGATCCTTTATTTATTTATTTATTTATTTTACTTATTTTCTCTGCCATTATCTATATTTTCTCACACAGGAAACAAATGTGTTGGTCTTCTGAGAAAATAAAATCACTTCAACTGACAAAGCCAAACAAAACCATTACCTATGATGAAGGACCAGAGAGCTAAGGAGTCTTGCTATAATGTAACTTTACTATATGGCATTATTTGATGTTGGTAATTCTTATATGTGAGAACTTAAACGTTCTCACATATAGATAATTTTTAGGTCCGGTCCTTGTCTGGAGTTTCCGAAGTCTACGAAGAGCAAAGCTCACACTGTAGCCTGGACCTAAGCTAGAGCATTAGCAGGTTCTCTTTTCTCTGCCCACTTTTTCTGATGAATCTTCTTAGAGGTCTATGTATCTAAGGTGTTAACTTTTTTGTCAAATATGGTTAAAATTTGACAAATTGATTTATAAGTTAGGAGATCAGTAGGTAGACCAATATTGTGCACTCATTCAGTTCTGTATCACACAGAACTTATTTTTCTTTGGAAATCCAGACAATGATAACAACTCTTACTATTTTTATTACCTAACTTATTTAAAGTATCTTCTTCCAAGAAAGCTGATAACATTAAGGATCTCATTAACTCTTAAAAAATGACAATAACTCATTGGTGGTGAATTATGAGATCCTTTTTTTTCTGCATAAAGCAGAAAACAAACATTGAGAAAAACAACAACAATTTAAAAAAAAAAAAAAAAAAAGGGAAAAAAAAAAAGCAGCAATGAATACACCTCACCCTGACATATATTTTTCTGTTGATGTTCACATCTTTGACTTCTGGTTCTGGATAACATCAGTTATGAAGTTTAATGATGTAGAATGCAGTGGAGTGAACAAATTACTTCATTATGCTGCTATACTTTAGCATCCTATCATGGGTCTGTATAAAGATTTGTCATGCTTTGGGACTGCAGTGTTAACATGAGTTATTTCAGCTTTGGGGAATTACATCTATTTTTCTGGTGTCCTCCTAAGAGTGATGAAATCATATGTAAAGATGGCAAAATTGGACAATGCACTAACATTTCAGTTTGAGATTAAAATTTCAGAAGTTTCTTGAAATCATACACAAAGTGCAGTAGTAGTAAATTAATAAGAGTAATCTCTGTCATCCCTTGGATTTATATATAGCATAGCTGGGGCAACCCAAGAATTGTGAAGTGTTTTATAAACATTAATTAATCACATCTTGCTGTAAAATTCTGTGGAGAAAGCATGAATTACTAACCGTAGGTTTACACATGGGTGATCAGGCACTTTTAATTTCTCCCCTCCATAGCAATATATACTTGTATTCCAGTATATTCTGAATTACCTGATAGGCTTCAAACTATTAAATATGATATTTCTCTCTCTCAATTTCTCTCTAAGAAACTAAGAAACTCCCTCAGTAGTTCTTTATGCAAGGAATATATATGCACATTTGCAACAAGATGTTTGGACTAGTAATTCCTGTAGAGCTGTTGTTCCACCTGAGAAAGGAATTATCTTTCCATCACTTCTGTAGTTTAGTTACTTGTTTACTGTATCATGCAGCTGTACATACAAGTCTAATTTCTTCGGTCATTCACAGTTAAACATTTCTGATAGAGTTTAACTGGGGTGGTGTTCATTTATCCCTATCTGCAGACTCATTAGTGAAAACAGAAATTGGTCTGTGAAATAATTGCAATAGCCATCTTTAAGGCAGGAAGGGTGTAGAGGAAAATGAAAGTAAATAAAGTAACATCTAGGGTTCACATGTTTCTTACTTGGAAAGCTTAGCAAAGTTACTGGGATAGTTAATGGATTTTTTAATTTTTGGGTGTAGTTAGAAAGCTTAGCTTTAAAAGCCTGAGAAACTGCTCAAGATAAGGTGATTCTAGCTTCTGACCTACTTCTGTCTCAGTTGATAACCCAGAAAAATTAAATATACTTAGTGCTTCCTACCATTTTTCAGGGGCGGGTAATTAATTTTCTTTCAAAAACAAAAACAAAGCAAAACAAACAACATAAAACAAACAATCAACAACAACAACAAAACCAACTAAAATCTATCTACTAAAAGGAATCTACATTTTTTGTTAATTGGCTTGTTGTTTTATGTCAATAGTTACTTCTCCAGCTGCAGTCCCCTGCCTATGTAATACCACTGTCAGAGACAGTCTGGGGCAGTTGCTTAGAGCTGCTTACACTTTGCTACTCTAATAGATAAATGGTCTTCAAAATACAATTTTATGGAGACTTTGAATGCTGATAGAAAATGCAGCTCATGTTTCTGACATCACACAAGAAGAAATAGGCTAAATTAGAGGGAAAGCCAGGAAGAGCTGGATTAAGTCATGTTTGGTCTAAGTCAGGATCTTGGTCAGATATGTCCCAGCTGGGGTAGATGCATGATGTCTCCAAATTTCTTCTGATTCACAAATGCCATTTTGAATCACAAGAAACAATGTGTGTTCATTCACAGGATATGCAGTGAATCCAGTGTTTGGCAGCTGCAGGGCACTTGCTACCTATATCTTCTCTTTGTGTTCAGTCAACCCAGGACAGTCGTGATGCACAGATCATTTGTTCTGCAAGTCTGACAATTCCCAGATGTGTCAGGCTAACTGTGAATGTGCAGAGCTGTTTTTCACACATGCTGTGCATACGTCCCAGATTCCTGCATAACTGGCAGCCTTATTGAAGAAATTTTTCCTCCCAGGGAAAATCTAGCCAAACGACAGAATCTCTACTTATGTCCAATCAGGATTTCCACATAGAGACAGGTCCAAAGAAACCTTTGGCATAAGGTAGTTCTGCTGAAAAAATTCCCATCCCTGCTCTCTACCTGTTCCTCCTCTTCCAGAGATCTTCACTTGACCTGACCAGTCATCTGCATGATGACTCCCTGGAGAACCATCAGACAACAATACTATTTAGGTAAGGATGCTTCCATGCTAATTTCTCCTCTATCTCAGATTTTTCAGACATGGAATAAACAAATACTGTATTTTCCATTTTTTACTTGATCACTGAAAGAAAGTCTTAGAAAAAAAAGAGGTGTGTAATAAATGTCACTCTCTCCTTTAACCAGGTGTGTTGTGAACTGAGATATTCTGTAAATAAGTAATAAAACATCCTCAACAAATAAACAAGAGACAGAAAACTGTGTGAAAACCCCATGCAGATCTGCTCATATCACCCAGCAACATCAGCTCTTTGGGGGTATCAGTCACTGAAATGGTCCACAAAAATGGTACACAAAATCCTGACCAAAGCACCTCAGGGAGGCTTAAGATGAAAACTGGTATTTTTGGCTGCCCTCCCTTTGCTTTTTTAAACTTACAGGTTGAAATTTGTATTAAGCAAGATTTTCCTTCAGTCTTGCTTACTAGAAATTGATTTCATCGACATATGGTGTCTACTGGTAGATCTTTGCATGTATGATAAAAAAACTTCTGACTTCACCATTTGCTTCCTTTCTGCTATGTAGCTTCTATGCAAAATCCTAATGGGTATCCACTTTTTCATTTTCTGCTACTGGATTGAATTGGAGTAATTTTCAAACCCTGATGAGGTATGTACAATGAATCGTGCTGCCTGTTTGATTATGCCTTCTTTGGCACACACACTTTGCCAGCATTGAACAATTCTCGAAAATACACACTATAGACCTGACATTTATTGTATCTCAGCATGTGTCTGCCTCTGGTTTTGATGGTTTTCAAACAATGGTATCAGAGCCAGATTGCATGAATAGCCTTGTGTTGTTGAACAGCCGTAATGAGGATGTCAGCTGAGAGTTTTAAATGATCTTTCCTTAGTTATTTAAAGGATTTATGTATGTATCTGGTCGTTTGTCAACTTCATATTACATGACAGGAATGACCCATATTTTTGTATCAATGGGATATACTTGAACATTCAAACAGAAGGGGAAAGGAAAGTAGTACAGAGTCTCAGCTAGGCTCTCCTTGAAGTTAGTTTTGCAAAGAAAATAAGAAAATTACATAGGTTAACTTATGGATAAGGGAATAACTGTAACTGAAATTACTCCGTTCCCTTCCACAATTATGTAGACTTCATGCACTCTGTGCTCTGTTGCTGCTCATGTAGTAACTATAAAACAATAAAACTCCCCATGTAGCATCTAATCATATATACCACAAGCCATGCTGATGCATATTTACAAGTGCAGTAAGTGCTGAGTCTAAAATACAAGGAGCACTTTGCCTTTGGAATAGGATGTTTATTTTGAAGTTCTTATTTATTCATCCAAATGAAATGTTGCAGAGTGCAAAACACTCCATATAGTCAGAAGCCAAATATACGTTTGTTAAAGGTTTCACACCATTGCACATCTGCAGCTGGTAAAGCTGAGCAAGAGCCCAGAAATCAGAAAAAATCCAGGATCAGAACCATGGAAAGGGGAAAACAGTGATAAAGAGAGGAAATTCATTTATTGTCTTTAACAACTTGTTTCTCCAAAACATCGTAGCACTAAACAGGTTCCAGTCAACCATTGTTCACCATTTGGTTAGCCACAGAGGAAGCAAAATAGCTGAAAATGCATTTACTCTTTCACTTGTGAAGGTAGTTTTAAAGCAGGTTATTTGTTCATTCTCTATATAAGTATCAAATATCATTTCTTTCTCTTATATAGTCCAGAAAGGATACTATGAATTGACTTTATACCCCATGAGTAGAGTCTGTGAAGCTCAGATTCCAGGATGACACTTGAGAGTCTGCATACTCCACAGAGATCAAGCTCAACTCCATGACTTTAGCCCCTCTTGAATGGATAGTGACTCATCTCTGAAACTCTTATTTCTGACTCTAATGCCTGGGATCTCACAACAATCAGGTAAAAGGTATGGGGCACAGTTATAGTAAAAACCCGTAAGAGAATGGAAAATCTGAGAGCACCAAAAACACCACTGACAAATAAAATATTGTCTTTCTTTTATTTTCTCTCTCTTGGGGGGGGGGGGGGGGGGGGGGGAAGAAGCAGGAAAGGGAGATTTTCTGATTAAAAATAATAATAATAATAATAATAATAATCACCCCAAAAAAATCTTTATTTCAGAATTTCTTTGAAGATCTCGCAGAGTAGGTAATCTCTGAAGAATGTCTATTATGTTCCTCTCATTCAAAAAAAAAAAAAAGAAAAAAGAAAAAATCCACACTTCCTAACATGATCTTGTTATTATCACCAGCTTCTGATACAAAACCAAAACACAGAGAGATTACTTTTCTAGCCCAAGAATCTCATTCTTACCAGACACTCTCTTAGAAAGAGATTATAAAGACCTTCACTATGGCCAGGAGAATACATCAGAAAAACTTCTGATGGTTTTGTCCTTGTTTGTCTCTGTTTCTTGGTATAAAAAATGGGGTCAGCCTGCCATGTGGATCTTTAAAATGCCTCCAGTATATTTTTCCACCTGCAGGTATTATGGGGTCAGGAGACTGAGGTTATATTTATCACTATTTCTAGAAAATTGCATTATCCACTTTAAATATTTTAGGAATGATCTCACTGAAATCTGAATATCATAGTGAAGTGACTTTCTCCTTAAATATTTATGAAAAAGAAAGCTGAAGGAAATGATGCTGCATAAAAATCATAAGCTATATAAGAAGAGACTCTTTATTAATGTGCACCTGTACTCCTGTGGCTGGTGTGGACATAACCTCACATTTAGTAAATGTTAAAGTAGCATCCACAGAAGCAATCTCTCCAGAAGGCAGCCTGGTTACAGAAAGACTAATTCTGTAGCCACATCACAAACTTGGTGTTGATTGGCTTTGATCTCACTTAAAATGGGAGGGGAGAAAGGGGATTAATTTTTTATAGTTAATGTTGCATTTATCATAGTTCTGTAGTTTCTAGTTTTGTTTTCTCCCTCCACTCTGATGTAAACCAAGACAGAGTTAATCCCTGTGTATAAAGCTTTCTGTTGTGTTTGGGGTTCAATATGTGGAAATTAATGAGTTGGATATAAATAAAGCACACATTAAAAATGTATTTGAGAAAAATGTGTTAATTGACTTGAAATGATTTTTGTGCTTTGATACTCAGGAATACCAAACACCATTTGGAAGAGTTGTGTGGAAATGCATTTTCCATCCAATGATTTTTTTCCCTTCCTCCAGTCTGTCTCAGGACTGTTTCAAGAGCTGTCAAATTTGCGATGAAAAATGAGGGTGAGAGACCTGAATCTACCCACAGCAGCTAATAGCCAAACTGTCACCTGCCATGTCAGAGAGATACTTTACATTTCCATTCTGCCTTTTTACAGATCAAAGCCTTGAACCTTATGATGTGCAGTTTCAACTCCTAAATATGAGCTGCAGAAGAAAGAAGTTTCCCTCTCTCCCAGATGAAGCATTCCTGGCTTGTATAAACAGTTAAATACTAATTAGAGATGGAAATTAAACCTAGATCTCCACATGAGATAATGTTTGAAAATAGCATATTCTTCAGCAATCGTTGGTATTTTTAACTCATTTCCATTCTGCACCCAACATTTCAAAGTGGAAGATATGTTGCAAAGAAGTGCCTGGTAGTTTTCAACCCATATTTCTGACCTTTTGCATGTGTGTGTTGTGTGTGTCCATGCGTGTGTTTCACAGAATCACAGAATCACAGAATTTCTAGGTCAGAAGAGACCTCAGGATCATCGAGTCCAACCTCTGACCTAAGTGTTTACAGGTTTACAAGTGAACCTGCCCCAACCACATTGTAATGACTTTGATACGCAAGTTTTGCCCATTTTACTTAAATAAAAATACCTTTATGCCAATTCAAATGCCTCAAGGTGAAGCACTCTCCTGGAAATTCAGTCTACACAATGTTCACATGACAAGAGCATTCACCTCAACTCTCTCAGACTCCAGAACAAAAAGGAAACAAATACATAGAGTGTCAGGAGGCAGGAATCAGTAGGAAAGCCCTTCAAGCACCTGTATTTTCACAGGCAAACCTTTGTAGTCATTTCTACACAATTATTTAATTTTTGCATGAGCCTTCCCCTAGTCAGAGGTTAGAGAACATATTGTGTACTGAGAGGCTTTTACGAGGTCACATTTCCATCTGGAGCTGTAAAAAGACGCTTTTAATCTAACACAGGGGCTGCGACATGAAACAAACGGTGCTTTAGTGCATTTTTTATTGGGAACGAGCCCATCCCTTTTATTCTGTTGTTGTTTTCCTAGGCCTAAAAGCACCAGCAGTGGAAAAGGCAGCATCTCCCCTGGCACGTTGGGGCTGCTAATCTTAACCTCCTTCTGTGCAAAAAATGGCTTAAATTGACTTAATTATTTAATATCCCCTTGCTGACACAGGGTAGTAAAAAGATCAGCATGTTAATACGCCTTTCTAGTATTTTCTTTCCAAAAGCCTTTAAGAAGCTCATGAATATTTAACACCCTTTAGTCAGTGCTGAGGAGATGGTACCATTAAGGGCGAAACCAAATGCCAGTGGTTGTGTGAGCATCCCAGAGCTGCCCAAAACCTTACAGAGAAACCTCCCCAGATGTCTCTGCCCACACACATCAGCCAAGGAGCCATCATACAGGAGCAGCCATCATACAGGAGCAGCTTTTTCTGGTCTTTTCTTTTCTTCTCCTCCTCCCCTTCTTCCCGCCCCCCCCCCAGCCCCTTCACCCCCCCCAAGCAACCCCTCTGTTTTTCCCCATTGGAGAAGGGAATGAATCACACTGCAGAAGAATCAGCCCATCACCATGTGCATTATTTTTAAGTCTGACATCTGGTTAAAACCATGTAAATGGGCCCTTGCTAATGCATAGGAAGTGTAAAAAGTATTCAGAGTTTTCAACACGGGGAAATTATGTTCACTCACCAGGGAACAGCAAAATTGGCTGATATTTTTTTCCTTTGTACATAAGAAGAAAACACCTATTTGCTTGGCATTCTGTATGAATTTGCTAAGGTAGGAGTGGCTGTTTTTTGATACGTTTGCGGTTAATGCACACATTAATGTATGTGCTTTAAATTCTACTTTTCTTGTCTGTTGCTTAAAATGAAATAAGTGGAATAATCCACCATATCCATACGCTTAAGAGGATCAATGTTTGCCATAAAGGAGGAAGTGTTCACATTAGGTTCTGTAACATGTTTTTTGATTGAAAGCTACTTTTTCATGAAGCTTTTGTGGTTGTTGTTGTTGAAAATTTCCACTACAAAAATAAAATAAAATAAAATAAAATAAAATAAAATAAAATAAAATAAAATAAAATAAAATAAAATAAAATAAAATAAAATAAAATAAAATAAAATAAAAAAGTCTTCTGACTGAAGACTGAAGGCGACATTTAATAAGATTTTGCATTGCTTTTTGGAAATAGCATGTTGGGTTTTTTTTGGTTCTTATTTCCACAGATGTTCTCTGGGTACTGTCACAGGCAAGTACATGCTTGGAGAAACACGATGGCCAAGGCACTGCAATTCCTCTCCTCACTTTTCTAAAAGGATAAAATAATTAGGCATTATTTGATAAGGCAGTGTGGCACATAATTGTGATATATATCCATAAGGAACTCAGACAACATTAAGTTACACAGAACACTTTAAAAAATTAAGATAGCAGTATTTTCAAAAATATTCCAATTCCATTATTTATTTAAAGTTAAGATCCTTAAACCTATTTGAAGATGAATCAATGTTACTATGAGTTTCTTTATTTTTTCATTAAAAACATTAAGGGGGTTTAATCTGTTAATCCACATGTTAATTAAAAAAAACTGTTGTCAAAATGATAGATTTTATTTTATTTTATTTTATTTTTTGTAATCCTTCTTTTCAATTCTAACTAATTGTCAAAGAGGGCAGGACCCAGGTGAGATATTTTTTTTCCAAGAAAATAGCAAAGACTGAAGTTTGCCAAAGGGTTGCTGTAAAAATGGGAAAAAACAAACTGCCTTCTAATGAGGTCGCCATGAAAACATTTCTCTGTCTCTGCTCTTGCTTTTCACATACAAACAGTAATATAATAATATATTGATATAAAACTGACATTGCTTAATAGACAACTAATATAATAGACAGCTAATATAACAGAGGTATCTCAACTTCTCTGCAATGTCAGAGTGCTGAGGCCACCCCAGCGGGTGTCAGTGTTATGTGGGATAGGATGGCAGCATGCTGAGTTCCCCGAGTCATGATGCTAGAGAGCAGTAATGGATTCGCTGCTACAATTTAGAAAGCAACAACTTAGCTATTTGATTTGATGTAACTTAATTTTCCACCTGCAATATTCACAGTAAAATCAAGTAATGCTGTAAGAATAAACAAATTAAAGACTGCAAATTGTTCAGATACAGCAGAGTATCCAAAGTTAATAGTTAATCTCTTTTCTCCTTTTCCAGGCAAACAAAAGTAAAATGCATTAAAAAAGATGTGCAACAAAATAAAAACAAGACATGCTTTTAAAATGTCTATTGTGGCCTGAAGTGCAGCTACATAAGGATGTGATCCTAGAAGATTTTACTTTATTTCTAATAGCCCTGTGAAGCCAGCAGTAGTTTCGCAATCCATATGAATGGGAATACTGGCACTGCCTTCTACGTCCTGGGGGATGCTTTTGATCTAACAAGGCACTGCCATTATTAGAAAGGCTGAAGTGTAACTACACCATCATTGCATTCTGTCAATTTAGTTTTGCATGAACCACTTGGCTCATGACACTCCAAATTTAATACTGCACTACAGATAAACTAGAAACAGAATAAATATTGTAAGAACAAAGCTGTCATAGAAACACAGTCTGAGTGTTTCGACCCCATTCAAAGGCCCTTCACTATAATTGTCTCTGACAGAAGGCTCCTGTACAGTAAGTACTTTAGTTGCCAATGACCTTAAACATGATTATCATTAGCCTTCTTGTAATACTGCCTCTCCCTTGAACTCAAATTACTGTGCTTCTCAGATGGTTTTATAAAGAGAGTTCAGTGCTGTAGTTAGCATAATTCAAGCTGTTTTAATCAATGCTGCGCCCTTTGTAAATAAAGCTGCGTTCTGAAATGCATGCTGTAATAATTACATCCATAATTTGTTATATTTATTGAAATAATTTTGACTATAGTAATTTGAATTATAGTTGCAAACAAGCTATAAGGAAATAAGCAAGTAATAATTAATGATGATAAATATATTAGTGCCATTCTTAAAGTTAGGCTTTGTTTAAGCCAAGCACTTCAATAATTAAACCATGGTTCAGAGGCAGTAGAACTACCTTGACTTGAGAACAAAACTCACCGATCAGGCCTAAATTTAATAAATAAATAATAAAGTCTTTTTCATGCCTCCACTCATTGTACCCAAAGCTGATAGCTTGCCAAAGGCAGACAGCAAGAGAGCAGAAATCCCAGCGTCCACAGGATGGCTCCATGGAAATGTATTTCCAGCAACAGCTGGGGCAGGTTAATTACTGGGGGGAACCTCTCAAAGTGTAAGTTTGTGGGTAGAAGTTCTCTAGAAATAAGCCTCTTTAGACCCATTTTAGAATTTATTATTTACAAGACAGAGAGACATAAAAAATAATGAGGGAAGCAAGGATCGCCACAAATCCAGTTTACCAGCAACCATCTTGTACTTCATAACCCCTTCATAACCCAGCCCCTCTTAAATAGGTTATATTTCTCCCCTTTCTCCCCCAAATAAAAGACTGTTTCTTGAATCTTAACAGCTGTATTGCTAGAGACCTTCTTCTAATTTTCAGCCCAAACATATCCATTTGTTATTATTTATTTTTGTTTTAACATTGTCCTTTTGCATTAATCTTTCTCCTATCTTTTTGGTATGTTGAAGGGTACATTTTTGGTTAACCTGGGACCAAGGGCAGTTAAAACAACATTTAAGCTCAGTAGGAATTGTATTACATTATTTCCTTAAAGAATGACTTGATATTAATGAATTAATTAGTGCTTATTGAAAAACTAGTTTTACTCAAAAAGAATTATGACATCCAGAAGTTACAGTTATGGAGTGAAGGTAATTGTACAGTGTTTTTGCACTATTTTTTAATAAACAGTGATATATTGTTAATTTGATCAATTTTATACCAAAGCCATATATTAAAAATAAATAAATAAAAAAAAATAGTAATGATCATAAAAACAGCAATCCCTGTCCTGACTAATCTTGGAGAAATACCATTAATAACTCTCCTCCAGTAATACAATTCAGCTTTGAAAAAGTTAATGGGTGCCGTCCTGGTTTCAGTTAGAACAGAGTTAATTTTCTTCCTAGTAGCTGGTAGAATGCTATGTTTTGGCTTAGGATGAGAAGAGTGCTGATAACACCCCGATGTTTTAATTATTGCAGAGCAGTGCTTATACTAAACCAAGGACATCTCAGCTTCTCACTCTGTCCTGCCAACGGGCAGGCTGGGGGTGCAGTAAGAGCTGGGAGGGGACAGACCCAGGACAGGTGACCCAAACTAGCCAAAGGGGTATTCCATACCATCTGATGTCATGCTAAACAATATATAGGGGTGGCTAGCCAGGGGAGGGGGCGGGACTGTTCGGGGTTAGGCTGGGCATCGGTCAGCGGGTGGTGAGCAATTTCATTGTGCATCACTTGTTTGTACATATTATTAGTAGTAGTACTATTATCATCATTGTATTATTATTATTATTATTATTATTATTATTATTATTATTATTATTATTATTATTATTTATGATGATGATTATTTTCCTGTCTTATTAAACTGTCTTTATCTCAGCTCACAGGCTTCACTTTCCATTTCTCTCCCCCGTTCCAGAGAGGGAGGGGGAAGGGTGAGTGAACGGCTGCGTGGTGTTTAGCTGCCGGCCGGGTTAAACCACGACAGGTGCCTAGGTGGCCAGCTCCATATCCATCATACAATTATAATGTTCATCCCTCTCTTCTCAAATATCTCTGGCATTTCCTGTGTGCACAATATCAAATGCTTCAGTGAAATCCTAACAAAGAGATCCAACATATTCCCTGGAGGAAATCAATTATATTTTTGGGAAGGATAGCCAGATCGTTCAACTTGATTCAAAAGTGCTGTTAAATACTACAACAAGTCTTCCTTTTATGCCCTTAGTTGCTAAATCTCTGAGGGCAAGCTACCAGCCATTTGTCCTGATGTAAAACATGGAACTTTTCCTTTTCAATAGATACAACACTGTGTATTCTGTTCAATATTTACTATCTCTATGTAAGGAACTGTGTTTCCTTTCTTATTTATCTTAAGAAATACATGCATAAGATTAATCTTTTCTGCAGTTCGCCTGGCTTGCACACTGGTTCAGTTTCTCAGATCCTGTTAAGTGAGGTGCAGAGCGTGGCCGCCTCCTCTGGCTGCTGGGACCCAGCCCAGTACCTGCAGCACTAGCTGCTGGTTTGGGAGCACACACTGCTCCAGTCCAGGGCTGGGAGGAGAAGACCCCACTCCTCCAGCAGCTGATGGCAGGACCCCACTGACTTCCAGAGCTGGCACCATAGCCTGGGGCCTACACCCTGGCCTGACTCCAGCAGCTGGCACAAAATTCACTCACACACACAGAGGTTCACTAGGAACTAGCATGTGGTCCTTCAGCACACTTACACAAAGGAGAGTGTGAATAAGCAGAGAGAGAGTTGAGAAAAGATCTAATAAGAGCACAGGACAGGCTGCAGTGACCAGGCACAGGGCTTGAGCAGACAAGAACACTGTCTGCCCACAACCAGCTCTTCCCTACCCTTTCTACTGACTCCTCTTTGATCCTCCTGCTCCCCTTCCACTGCACACACCCATGAATACAGAACTCTGAATTTATTTTGAATAATATATTTATATTGAATTTATTTCTTTATTTTCTCTAAAGGACTCACAAACTTCATGGCCTTTACATTTAAAATATTCTAGTGGCACAGTGTCCAGACATTATTCTTAGCACTGCAAAATTACAAAGGTCAAAATCCGTCAGCATGCTGTGTATGGAGCAGGCTCTCCAAACTGGTGCCTGGATGGTGAGCAGCACACAATCACTTACTGTCTTCATTTTTCCTTCACCTCTTTCTATTCCCCTCCCTAAATTTAGAAGCAAATATGGATTTTCAGGCCAAAACATCTGAACATAATTTGTGGAGGACAAACTTTGGTACTCAGACCTTTGCCACATAAAAATATGTATGAGACACTTTAATGACAAAAGTCTCTATCTATCTTTGACATTCACATGTATATACAATGTGGCCTACTAAAACATCTAATCTGAATCAATCCAGCCAAAAATCTGAGTGATAAAATTGCTGAGCAGTAACTCTGTTCTATTAGCCAGCTGCATTCTTGTCCCAGGTCCCACAGAAATGACTTAATGCCTTTCTCACCATGAAGCTGATACTTATCTCCTAAAAGGAACATCAAGGAGAATTTACGTATAATGTGACTTGTGATGGAAACAAACAAACAAACAAAAAAAAATACCAATAGCTATAAAACGTCAGCTGCTGAAATTTATGATGTCTCAATGTGAGAAACAAAGTTGTGTTTTTGTAGCAGAGAACTAGTTTTCTTTATTCCAAGGTAGTTGTGTAGTCATAATAAGGAGAAATGTTAAGTAGATAAGTGGATATTAGAAGGTCTCACTGTTCCAAAGTAAGGTAGAAGCTTGAGAAAAACAGGATAAGCAGTGTGAGAACAGTAAAACAAAGATCACAAGTTCTCAAAACATAAGGGAGGAGGGGAGGGGAGGGGAGGGGAGGGGAGGGGAGGGGAGGGGAGGGGAGGGGAGGGGAGGGGAGGGGAGGGGAGGGGAGGGGAGGGGAGGGGAGGGGAGGGGAGGGGAGGGGAGGGGAGGGGAGGGGAAGGGAGGGGAAGGGAGGGGAGGGGAGGGGAGGGGAGGGGAGGGGAGGGGAGGGGAGGGGAGGGGAGGGGAGGGGAGGGGAGGGGAGGGGAGGGGAGGGGAGGGGAGGGGAGGGGAGGGGAGGGGAGGGGAGGGGAGGGGAGGGGAGGGGAGGGGAGGGGAGGGGAGGGGAGGGGAGGGGAGGGGAGGGGAGGGGAGGGGAGGGGAGGGGAGGGGAGAGATAACTAAATTCCTAACTGCAAACTTCTTGCAACTTAACAGGAGTCCCTTCAATAGTATACTTGAAATTATTCAATGCAGAATTTTAGAAAATCATAGAATCATGCATGCCTTTTATTATGCTCATTATGATGATGATCATTACAACTGATGTTGCCTAAACTGTGAAACAAGAGAGAGCTTTACACCTCAAAAATGTAAATGTTAGCCAGTGAGCAAAATGACAACACTGGTGGGCCTTGACTCTGTTCAAGATAGTTGTAACATCAGCTCAGCATCAAGTAGTTGAAATCTTCTGTTCTCCATATCAGGGTAGGTTTTAAGATGGTTTCAAGAATGTTAATAAAGTGTGCCAGTAAATATTTCTTAATGTTGATCTTTTCTTAATTGTGCAAGGCAACATAATAAATAATAAATAATTAAGCTGTATTTATTTAAAACATTTGAGAGCACAAATGTATCATGGAAAGGTAAATTTTATTAAAATCTGAAATAATTTCCTTGTTGTTTTCTCTCTAAGAGCACAATTCTTCAAAAATATGCTGGATTTATCAGGGAAAAAAAAAAAAAAAGTGATTGTAATGCTATATTCTGACTCTCTTGAAGTAATTGTCTCATTGAGAATGGAAGACCTGAGTTTGCTTTTTAGTTTGGAGATCTTGAGACTGTCATTTCCTTACTATTTTCTGATTATCAAAGAATTCCTTAACAAAAAAAAAAAAAAAAAAAAAAAAAGTTTTGAACATTTTCTGCAAAGGAAAGTCATCCCAGGTGCAAGAGTGCTGCACCATCATTACAATGTACTGCATCTCCAGAAGAATCCTTCAGCCACCTGGAAAAGTCACACTATTCCATTTTTGGAATGACAGTTTTTAACCTGCTTTCCTGAAGGAAAAGAATTCCCACAATCATGCTCTCATTCTGCCTGTCCAGCTGTCAGTACACTTAATGTCCTCTAACAAACTTTAATCTTTCTGTTAGATTCAATGAAATTTTTGAAGAAAGGCTGAATGTTGAAAGACATCAAGGTCCTACACATCTGAATGAAGGAATAAAAATTTTGAATAATACTATTGTAAGTAGAAAAAAAACAAAAAAAAAAAAAACACACAAAAAAAAAAAAAAAAAAAAACCTGCTTTTATCTGTTTAAATTTGGGTGTTTTAGCAGCTGGTCAATTGACAAAAAAAAATTATTTGTAGGTTGCCTGCAGTATATTCCAACTCTTTCCCAGGTATATGCGAAAAATATACATCCAGAGGAGAGGGAAGGAGCCTAGGCACTGCGAAGATAAAGCTGGGCAGAATTATGTACAAAGGCTACTACACAGAGTCGAAAAGAGGCTGGGAAATAAATGTGCTTAATGAACTAGAAGATATGGAGACACAAGAGAAGCCTGATGTTAGTCACTTAAAAAGTTCATCAGTATTGAGGAAACTGCTCTGATAGGAGAATCACTGGATACAGTGGAAGGAGTGGGGGGTGTTGCCATAAAAGTAGAAAAGGAGACAAGAGACACAAATCCATTAGTTTCATTAGTTTCTTTTCTCACAGACCAGCCTTTTCCTATCAAGGTGCTAGTTTTATGATAAGCATTTCTACATCTTTCTCCCAAGTACTTCTTTCATGTACATCTGTCAAACAGTGGCATAAATATGTGTTTTAATTTGATGGCAGTGAGGGAGAAGAGAAAATGTAGAGATATGGAAAACAAAAGAGAAAAAAATAACAAGCTGAAAATATGTGAGAAATTGTTAACACTCACTATAGATGTAAAGGTGTAGCATAAATGAGAGTATCCAGGAGAGTAATGATTGTGTTTTAGTGGGAAAAGCCACTGAACAAGAGAGTTTATCACTGTACCTTTGACTGCAATCCATCTGTGTTATTTTCGTGAGTCAAGAATTTGTCCTTGTGTTAGTGTAACTGCTGAGCTGAAACATTTTACTATGAATACACACTTTGTATTGTATTTTTACAGTCATAATAGCAAATAAGACAATTAAAAATTGGTGGGGTTATTGTGTTAGTGTAGTATTAAATGCAGGGGATAGTTCTATCAAGATGACCACAAAACTGTATGTGATAGATGGAGAAAAATAATGCCACTGCCTACCAGGATGTATCACTTGCTTCCACACTTAAAGGGCAAAGCTATCAGAGGTAGATTAATGTTTCTGTGTCCTCTGCTAGAGCCCAAAATGCTATATATCAGCTGGTGGGCACTGAGGAGCTTTTGGCTTTGGTAATTTTTTTATTTTATTTTATTTTAATTTATTTTAATTCTATTTAATTTAATTTTATCCAGAACACTCATTACCTACTGGGAGGTACCACAGAAACTGGTCACAGTTTTTGCCTGTTAGGATCCTCAGGCAATAGTTTACAAACAATAGGTTGTCATAAAAGAAAACATTCTCCTGTCCCTTATGTGCTGGCTCTGTATCATTATGACAGTGCAGTGCTACACAGACATGGCTTTTATGAAGATGTGATCAACATCATCGTTGTGTTCTGGTATCTTGTACTTGGTTGTTCCTGCAATTTATTCTCTCAAATCCCTCCCAGACACACAGCAAGGTGCATTACTTGCCTTTTCAACTATTCAGTGTTTCTCTCTCACTAGAGAATGAGAAGTTTTCTGTGTCCAGTCCAAAATTTGAACATCTACCTCTTTTTTTTTTTTTTTTTCTTTTTTACTTCTTTTGCCCATTATACAAGAAGTGGTATGGGCTGCATCAATGTGAACTCGTTTCCCAAGAGCTTATCAAACTCTTAATGACACAGAGAATACAATTCTTTCCTAATGTTTCTTTCCTCTACACCTACATTTTTTATTCCTTTCAATTCTCTGATGCCCTTCTCTTGTTTCTTTGTACACAGTTCTCTGTTTACAAGATCTGCAGCATCTTTTATCTCTTTGCCACCTTTTTTTCAGCTTCTCTCTTCCTGTTGAAATCTCACTGGCATGGCTTCTTTGTCTTTTTGAGGCATTGATATGTTTTTTATCTTTTTTTTTAATTTATTTTTTACTAAGTCAGCTGTATATCCATTTTTTAGCACATTTTTCTTGACAATTCACAAGCATCTCTTCCTCTGGGTTGTATGTGTTGCCAGCACAGCTGAATCATGCTGAACTCTGGTATACTCTTCTTTATATATTTATACTGATTTGTGATTTCATTTCATAATTTCTCACTTATTTTTATTTCACTTACAAATTTACTTAATAGATCAAAAAATGCATGGACAAATCAACCATATATTTGCACTCTGACATGAGTCTGCATTGCCAACCATCTAGCTGGTCTTACAGAGGAAAGAAATCTTTCTTTCTCTATTTTCAATTGAGCTTGAATCATGCCTGACAGAGCTAGCTGCTAGTCCAATCCAATTTCACCTCTATTGCAAACTCTTGTTTTGCAAAAGATGAAAAACATATCCTGTAAATCTTCTGTAACTGTAGAGCAGGTTTGAAGGATAAGAAGGATCATACCTTTTGGAAGACCCTACTGGAGGCATTGCAACAAATGCTCCTCTGTGCTTGCTATCAGCCATGTAATCATGTGCATGTGAGCTAAACAGAAAGACTTTGGCTTTAATGTGCAAAACATTATTCCCAGATCTTATACATATCTTTGTCCAAGTCTGAGTAGCTGAAGTATTAAATCCACACAAAATTAGCAGACACGGTTTAAATCAATAATCACATAGAGGAAAATCATGCTCATTAATCATGTCCTGAAACCACAGACAATTGCCACTTTGTAATTAATGCTGTTCAGTATTGGTGTGCCAGCGCAGGCAACAAGGAGTTCCTGGTGCTGCAGGTTGAGTGAATAAATTCTGCCTATTTATTTATGTGGCATATACACCTATGTGCTAATATGCAGCTTTGTTTTAAATCTCTGTGGCTAGGGTGACAGTAAGGTTCATTTGCAGCAAATGGACTCCTGACAATCAGAATGCTTCTTGGGTCCTGATCCTTGAAGCTTTTGCTAATTTTCAGTACTGATGGTTGCCAACCTGTTCCTGTTTACCAAATCCAAAGGAATTTAAGTACTTTGTACATCTGGTTAAGAAAGAGTTTCAGCTACAAGCAAAATCATAGAGTCAGGAGAAAAATAACTGCTTTCTAACCATAGGCATAGTCTTAAAACAAGATGCAGAAGTTGTAGCTGACCCTGTGTTTTCATGCAGTACCTTTAAATTATCATAGCCAATTATGTTGATTTAAAAGAGGCTGGTCTGGGAAGATTTTCATTCACTTACAATTTTACCCAAGAAATCCTGACTGGGGATATTCATCTCTGAGATTACCTGTTCAAAAGTTAGTGTAAAAGTGTTTGTTCTATAATTTCTACAGACTTGTATTGGCTTCATTTTAAAACAAACAAGAAAACAAACAAATAAACATATTAGATGATTCTTTTCAGAATACTTTGCACTCAGCTGTCAAAATGTCATCCTTAAAAAATAAGGAGAACCTGCTTCTCCATGAAATTCTCATTTGCCATGCACTTTACTCTGCATAAGCCAAGTCGACTCTCGGAGTCTCCCCTCTTCTCCTAAGGCTGGTGAAGATCTGTTTCTCCTGCTGAGTTATGTACAATAAGAAAGTTTTGATACAGTTTTCATGGTCTACTCAGCAACCACATAGCATTGTACTGCCTTCTGCTATATCAGAACAAGCTGGTTTTTATAAACTCTTAGTATCTGGTGCCAAACCAAGTGCAGCATGCTTTATTGTTGATTTGAGCCAAATACATGTTTCATCTTTCCAGCTCACTCACTAGCACCTTTGCTTTCAGTTTTGGTTCAGCAGCATGGCAATGCCTCAGTCTGTCTTACCACTTTGCATTCAGCTGTGCTTTATGGGTAACACTTATCACCCTAAACTCCCTGCCATGGGAAACCCTAATCTCCCGCATCCCAGGTCACAGATTTTTCATCTGAACAGAAACCTCCCTGCAAAAGCCCCAGGTTTGGCCTGCTGGCTGTCTGAGGTGGCTGGCTGGCTGTCATTTCCACTCGCTTGCTGTGCTTTACTGGGGATGATGAATGATTCCTACTTTCTGTACCTTGTTGTCTGAGAAAAACAACAAGGAACAGTAAAAAAATGCAGCAGGGTAGTCACGTCTGTGTATGAATGTAGGCTTCAATTTATTGCAAAGTCTTTGCAAGTACAATGAAGGGACAGGCCCTGTTCCTTACAGTTTGCATTCCCAGCCTAGTTCTGGAGACACAGGGGAAGAAAAAAAAAAAAAAAAAAAAAAAAAGATAGAGCATAGAAAACAAAAAATAATGAAAATACCTGTATTGATACCCATACATTACCCGAACTATCTTTGATTGGTAGGTCACTTTGTGATAAGTTGCACAAGCACAGAATGTGGGGAAAAGAACTTAATACCAGAGTTACTCATACCTCCCCTTAGTTCAGGTTCAACTTTACAAAATTTATACGTCTTAAACTGACCTAAGTTCTTTGTGTGAGCTTCTGTTTATAGCTAATAATCTAAGTATGTTTGTTGGACTGATAGTCTTTATTCTGAAACAGGTGCTTTGCTTCCATCTTCCATGTTTTTATAAATTATTTGGATGTAGGACTAGAAGGTGTTTTGAGCAAATTCGCCGATGACATTTGGAGGAGTTTTGGACTCAGATGAGGGTGGAAAGGCCTTGCGGAGAGACATAGATAGATGGGAGAGTTGGGCGATCACCAACCATGTGAAGTTTAACAAAAGCAAGTGCCAGGTCCTGCACCTGGGATGGGGCAACCCTGGCTATACATACAGTCTGGGCAATGAGACGCTGGGGAGCAGCCCCGCAGAGAGGGATCTGGGGGTTGTGGTTGACAGCAAGTTGAATATGAGCCAGCAGTGTGCCCTGGCAGCCAGGAAGGCCAACTGTATCCTGGGATGCATTAAACACAGCATTGCTAGTCAGTTGAGGGAAGTGATTGTCCTGCTCTACTCTGCACTGGTGTGGCCTCACCTCAAGTACTGTGTGCAGTTCTGGGCAGCACAGTACAAAAAGGATGTAAAACTGTTGGAGAGGGTCCAGAGGAGGACGATGAAGATGGTGAAGGACCTAGAGGGGAAGACGTATGAGGAGCAGCTGAGGTCACTGGGCCTGTTCAGCCTGGAGAAGAAGAAGCTGAGGGGGGACGTCATCACAGTCTACAACTTCCTCGCGAGGGGGAGTGGAGAGGCAGGTGACCTATTGTCTGTAAATACTAGTGATAGGACCCATGGGAACAGTGTTAGGCTGAGGCAGGGGAGGTTTAGGCTTGACGTCAGGTAGAGGTTCTTTACCAAGAGGGTGGTTGCACACTGGAACAGGCTCCCCAGGGGCATAGTCACTGCACCAAGCCTGTCTGAATTTATAAAACGATTGGATTAAGAACTGTGTACTTAGTCACATGGTCTAAACTTTTAGGTAAACCTGTGCAGTACCAGGAGTTGGACTTAATGATCCTTAGGGTCCCTTCCAACTAGGGATATTCTATGACTCTATGATTTGTAGTCAGCCACATCGCCAATTTTGTTAATTTTTAGAAGGCTAAATTTACTTGAGGTGAGTCTCCCTGGTGAATTCCTCAGGAATCTTTGTTGGAAGGCCTTGAGCAATGCTTTCTAAATAATAGCGTATGCTGGCATAAGTTTTAATGATTTTCTCAACTTTTTCCGTGTATTTGTAACAGGCCTAAAGGAAATAAAAATGCTTAGAACTAAGCTTAAAAGTTCACTCCTAACTCCCAGAACATAACCAAGAATAACAGTCCCCTCTTCTTTCCCACGTGGCATAAGAATACTGTCAAAAGTGTTCGTGATTTAATTTGAAGACAACAGAAGTGATCTTACCACCATTCCAGCTAACAGAAATACTGCATTGCAGCTATATATAAAGATCTGGGACTCCAGTCACTAGCATTTATAGTAGGTTTATTGTCCAGTAAAAAGAGCCTGAGGATTTTGTTGTTTCCTGCATCCATAGGCCCTTTGCCTTTTTTCGGAGTTATTGGGGCATTAGGTTTAATTGCACATACAACTTAATCACTTGGGAGCCTCCCTGCCCAGGATGCATGCTGTGCACTCACTGTTTGATGCAGCTGTAACTGCAAAACTTTGCAGCTCTTCACTGCTACTTATCAGGGATGAGTGCTCCTTGCTGCTGAGAGAGGCAATTCTCACACCTCCTTCCATCCCAGTCCCAGTAAATCTGCTGTTGTGGTTTAACATGGCCTGCAGCTAAGCACCATACAGCCATTCGCTCACCCTCCCCCTTCCCTCTCTGGGATAGCGGAGAGAAATGGGAAAGTGAAGCCTGTGAGTTGAGATAAATACAGTTTATTAAGACAGAAAAATAACAACAATAATAATAATAACAGTAACGATGATAATAGTACTACTAATAATAATGTGTACAAAACAAGTGATGCACAACACTATTGTTCACCACCCACTGACCCATGTCCAGCCTAACCCCGAGCAGCCTGTCCTCCCCACCCTCCCCCTGCCCCAACTAGCCACCCATACATATTATTTAGCATGACATCAGAAGGGATGGAATAGAATACCCCTTTGGCCAGTTTGGGTCAGCCGTCCTGGGTCTGTCCTCTCCCAGCTCTTGCTACACCCCCAGCTTGCCTGCTGGCAGGACAGGGTGAGGAGCTGAAACATCCTTGGATTGGTGTAAGCACTGCTCTCCAACAATTAAAACGTGAGCATGTTATCAGTGTTCTTCTTGTCCTAAGCCAAAACATAGCACCCAACCAGCTACTAGGAAGATTTTTCTTCCTACTAGGAAGAAAATTGATTCTGTCCTAACTGAATCCAGGACATCTGCTCTCAGGATCTTTATTTGAGCAATAACTCTCTGGGTGGGATGTTCTTATTTTTCCTACTAATACTCACATTTCTTATGCTGAACATATGTCCAGCATATATCAGGTCACTTTAGACAAGACATTTACCAAATAGGAAATAAGAACAGTTGCAGCTGAGCTTGTTTCTGGCACAGAAGGCACTAAGTCTCTTCAAAAAATCTTTAGTCATATCATGAGGATATCTGTCCATGGAAGAGAAGAGTGCTATTGAACCTAGAAATCCCTCCCTGGACTTGCTGAATTGGAGCTAGGCAGGGATAATTTTTCACCCCCAAATATAATTAGAAAGGTGTCCATATCAGTTTCTTCTTAAAGAAACAGAGGAAAAATGTGGAAAGAGCACAGGAATAGAAAATCTGACACACATAAAATATGTTCATAACTTGCACAGTTATGCAGAGTATTCATAAAGTCATACAATACAATTGCAGAGTTGTATTAAGTTGTATTAAGCTGTGTTTCCTGCCGTGTCTGCAAACCATATTCAGTTCTTTCACTAGGATGACAAACATCTGTGGAGGAGTAGAGGCTCAACATCAATGCACGGAGACAGTTCTCTTACAAATGCAGGAGACATTTAACTGATATTGCTAGTGCAAAGTTTAATGTTTTCAGGTATATTTTTCTCTTGCATTTTCTGCTTCCCCCTTTCTCCTCCACATATTCTGCATTGCCACTGATCTTTCCAATCATGAGAAAATATGACATCCGAGCCAGAAAAACATGGTGTCTGCATTAATTTATTCTTCTCTCTGCATGGGAATTAAGCCAAGCAGAAGGGTTTCCAAAAGACTCCCTCCCTCCCTTTATTGTTTCTTCCTTGTTCCTTCCAGACACTGAGTTTACAGAAACAGCTCAAAAAGCAATGGCTGAAGGGTTCCCAGAGCTGAACCTATTACTGCCAACTTATCATATTCACCTGAACAGAAGCTATATCACTGATATATGGTGTCAGCAATAAATATGTTAAGAACAAAAAAGTGTTGAAGAAAAAGGTTTAACACGGCTTGAATTTTTTTGCCATCTGTCCACTGTGATAAGGTCATGTCCCTTAGACAGGGTTGGCTCCATATTACAAGGGCTGTGATTAACATTAAATGAACAATTTGAGATTGCAGTTGCTGCATACTTGTGATTGTAGGGATTTAAAATCATTCAAGTAAATCCTATGCACATCCAAAATATATTTATGTTATGGGTCAGTGCAGTTAAAAATATGCTTAAACTTTATCCTAATTATACAATGAATTCCCAGGTCCCAAATATTAGAACTGACTTTCAATTAACAATATCTTTTCTTCAGAGTTGCATTTATTAATCTCATAATTTCCAAAAACTGTCCTGTCCTGGAAGATGTTTAACCAAAATTTTGTTTACCACCAACATGAAAAAATGTCACAAAATCATTCTTTTCAATTAAAATTATTAAAACTCTTTTTTACCTTCAAGTTTTGCACTGAATTTGGAATAAATGAAATTGCAATATTCATGGCCATAACAGTATGTTTTTCTACTTGAGAAAAAAAAAAAAAATAGTAATAATAATTTAAAAAAAAAAAAGAAAAAAGAAAAAAGACAAGTTCCTGAACTCATTGGAAGCCTATAAGTATTTATTCAGTAGAAAACTCTAAGTTGAAATTTCTAAATCATCAGAAGAAACAGAAATGAATGCACTATTCTTTTCAAGAAGGCAATATTCAGGAACACAAACATCTGGCCTTTTGGTTATGAACTCTAGTACATACTAGTACATATTCAGCTGTGGAAGCTGGTGGTGATAAGAGAGTTTAAACTAGCATAGGGCTTAGTCTTAAGAAATGGGGGGTTGATATGTTTATACACAAGAAATGCTCACAACAAAGTAAGCAATTTGCCACATAACTACACTGAATGTTTGCACAAAGCTGGGCTTTTGAACAGCACATTAATTGCTATCTGCATACCCAGGTTCCTGACCTGTGTAATCACTTCCAGGATTCTTTTGTGCAAACAATACATATTTCATTTTATATAAATATGTATCCCTAAGTACCATAGATCCCCATCTCCCCATATGTCCATCTGTTATTTTAATTTATCTCTCATGGTTTTCTAATATTAAGGAGTTAAGGTTTCCAACAAATGTGTGGTTAGCATAGTTCTGTCGCATTCAGTGTGGGGCCTGGTGCTTATGTTTGCACCTGCATTTTGTCCTGTGCAGCTCTCTGCACCCTCCATTTTATGCTATGTATAAGTTTTAAAGCCCAATGGCACAAAAGCTTTCATTTTTTTCATCATGCTTGGTTCATTCTTAAGAAATACCTTCTGGGTCATTACTGCCTTGCCCAGTAAAGACCAGTAAAGTTGCAAAAGTTTATGCACTTTGTCAATTATCATCACAGATATAATCTTAGAAACTTTAGGAAATCACAACTTTATTCTTCTCTCCAATCAAATGTGCCAAGAAGGGAGATTTATCTGGATTCTAGTGATATGCATTATGAGAGAGACCAGAGAAAGCAAGTCACTCTTTCAGTGAGACATTATCACTATTGCCATTCTAACACCTTGATAAAAGAAGCAGCAGCATCACTGTAAAATCTTCTTTAAAATCATCAAGCTTATATCAGCAGTTAGCAGGAGAGAGCCATAGACATTCATCTTGCAGGACCTGGCTGGCACTTCTGATTTCCTCTGAAAGGTTTTAATTGAGGTCATCAGGTGCCATGAAATTTAGCATAAATACTGTTTAGGAGAAATCAGCTCTGCTTAAGAATTACACAGTTAGCAGAATTGACTGAGGCCCTTTTGGCCCTTCCAGACCTTTGGTTCATTCAGGGGCTTAGCAAAGTTAGACACAATAATGTTGCTCTGTAATTGATGGCAAACTGCTTCATCCTAAATCAGCGCATCGGTTAAATGTGACTTCTATAACGTTGAGGTAGGAGTGCCTGGTTTGTAAGGCTTGTGTTTGAGTCTGACATTTCCCTCTTCTCTGCCACTACATCTGCAGCTTTAGTTAAGCCCCTGAACCTCATCCTGCCCCAATTCCCCCAAGCCATTGCACAGGAATAATCATGCTGCACCTGCTCATTGTTGTTTTTAGTGAATATCTGTGTGAGATATGTTCATCTGATTCGTGTCAGTATGGAACAGTGCTAGGGCCGCATGGTATGGTGAATGTGACCTTCTGTCTTACATACCCTTGTATAACCACAAGTTGAAGAAAAATAGAGTGGTTAATGTATATAATTATTGTATCTTGCAAAGGAATGTTTTAGAAATTTGTGTCAATAGAGAGCTTGAAGGGAAGTGTATAATGTATTTGTAGGTTTTTCCTTGAAATCTCTGATATCGGGGGGGGGGGGGGGGGGGGGGGAGGAGTTCAGAATAACTGCTAACTACTATGACTATTGCATGGGACACTCTGCAAGTCTCTGATATCTGGCCAGGAGATTAAGGAGACAGGGAGAGCTGAAGAACAACTAAAAGACAAAGCCTGCAGGGGACGTTGCACAAGTCTCTGACATACAGCCAAGTTGGACAAAGGAAAAAGACAAGAGGGAGGAAGACTATGAGCCTTCAGCACAAGAGACCCCCAGAGACCCTGAGAGACACCACTGGAGACTGATACGCTTGCTCCAGTAGGAGGGTTTGGATTCTGGAAACTAATTATAATTACCCTGTTTCTTTTTAGAAGTAGTAATGAATATGTATCAGCCTAGGAGCATAAAAATCAGCTGCTTGATGTAACTGGTGTGCGTCTTGGCGGAGCAGAGACTCCTGGCACACCTAGCGCTGTTTGCTTACCTCTATTCCTTTAATAAATTGCAAACTTTGATTATAGTCCTATTTTGAAGACTGAGCCATTTATTACATCTGTTACTGCAATTATTTTCAGGATGTAGAACTGGTATGTAGTGACAGCAGATAGGAGGGATGGTGGGGACAGGACAGGGATGAGCACTGTTCCTAAGGACTATCACTTCTGGATTGTGAGAAATTGTGAGCAATGTTCACTGTTTGAGAGACTTCATAGTGAATAAAGGTTGAATGGGAGACAATTGAACTCAGAAGTACAGCCTTCAATTATTTTTGTTCCTAGGTGGTAGGAGAAGTGGTAGGTCTCTGATCATGACTACTGGAGCAATACCCTTGAACATCCAGATTTCCAGTAGTGAATGAACTCCCATCTTAGCAGAGCATGAAACCTCCTATAACTTTTCTGTGTCAACTTTTGAAGCATAAAAGCTGTTTGAGTTGTGACACAGAAGTAGAAGATATTGTAAGATAAAAAGCCTATTTTTTAAGGGAGTTTGTTGCTTCATCCTAAATTGAGGCCATCTTCACTGAAGTGAACATATTAATAAAATACTCCCCAAAACATAAACTCCTCCAAAGCATTTTGCTAAACCATATTATTCTAGCAGTCTAGCAGTAAGTCCTTGATACACTGAGTCATAAAACTGATTATGACTGCAAATGGTAGTGGGAGATACTCCTGTAATTCCCTGGGCTGGAAAAGGGAGGGATTCTCTCTGAAGCTAAGAAATGCTCATCTACAATAAAATATCTCATGCATCAAGGAAACCAGCCTTTATTCTTGTATGGGACATTGATAGGGATTAGACTACAACCATGTAAATGTTACTTTTGGAGAACTTTGGAGCATGAATTGAGGAACAAGAACTTCAACTCTGTTCTTAATAAAGTTTCTGGACATCATCCTGATTTTCCAGAATTAACATCTGTTTGGGGGAAACTGAAAATGTAATCCAGCCTTGCAAATCTCAAAAGTCTGGCAAGCAGTTCATAGCAGAATTACAACAGACCATTAACTTCTGAAAACAGTAAAGGAAGATTGAAGCTGCAATTTCCTCAACACAGATAAATAGAAACATCACAAAAATCATAGTGGTTTTCACACCATACTAGCAACTTAAAAAGTCACAGAAAGGAGAGGAATGTTGAAGTATTACAACCATGCAATTTATTTTATTTAAAATATATAGTTTTCTTCAAATTTCATTCCAAGTTAATATCAAGTTGTTTATATTTTGCCACTTCCATGTCCCCTCTCTCTTTTGTTAGCAAAATCTTAAATCAGTGTTCCATATAAGTCGTGTTAGAGCTGCTGCTTCATTGAGCAAAGACTGTTCATTCACAGGAGGCACTGATGGTATATGGTAGGTACATTTCCCTGTATCCTAACCTATTTCCTGTCTTTCCACTTCTGAACACAAATCTTTTGCATGAACACAAGAATCATCTACTGCATCAGAAATCATTTTGTCAAAAATTAGGGTCTGGGGAATTTGTTGCTCGCTGTGCAGAAGTATCCAGAGTCATCCATCATCTGCTGCATTCCAATAACCCTATCATAAGGAAATCTGATTTAACTTTTTGTTTCCTTTCTAAATTTACCAAAAACAAGGATTCTAGTAAGTGGCAAGATCAGATTTTATTTTATGAAGACTTGTAATCCAATCTCATAAACTTGCCAAGCTTTTAATTCTTTATTTTATTTTATATTTTATTTTATTTTATTTTATTTTATTTTATTTTATTTTATTTTATTTTATTTTATTTTATTTCATTTTTTCTCTGAGACTTAGTGATTTAAGGGTAGTTTGGTGAGCACAGTGTGAGAAAACAAAGTTGGAGATATAGCCAAGATTTCTCCTTTCTTATTCATACCCAATATAAGAGTAAGCGAGCATTGTAAATACAATGACATTTTTTGTGTTTATTTATTTCAGAATTTCTTTTCATATTAAGTTGAAGTGAAACTAAAATTCAACATCTAATTTGTCTTACAACAGTATATCTCTTAATATTTCGATGTTGATTTACCCATTCTCCCCACATTATTTACACAGGAATATTTACTCACAGAAAATGTGGTTGATAACTTCTTCAAAACCTGCTTAGCTGCACAAAATTATCAAGATATTGGTAAAAGAAGTAAAAGTAAAAAAAAAAAAAAAGAAGTAAAAGACTGTTTATAAAATACACTAACAGCCACAAACATCACTGAAAACATAAGTGTATGTATATATGTGTATTCTGGACACCTTTAGAAATGGATACGTCTGACAGGGCTCAGTTTACCTTCATTGTAGTGCTATCAGACATACTGAAATAATTCAAACCTATCTTCCATATAGGCCTAGGCAAAGCTCTCTTAGCTCCTACCAAACGGTCCTCCAGATTTTAGAAGACTGTGAATTTTGGGCATTGAAATATGCAGGAGTGAGACCTTTGCTGGTTTGGGTACTTCTGGGGCATGTCTGGTCTGGAAAAATCCCGTAAAGAGTTTTGGAGAGAGAACCCATTTACAAGAGCTGTAAATGAAGTTTATTTGCCCACACCCAAGCACTCACAGAAGACTGCAGCCTTCTTCTGGAACAAATAATTTATATAAAATTGCTGCCTATCAACAACATGCCAATAAGTTGAACAAGAATGTGGCATTGCACATTAAAATAAAAATAAATACAATTCAATATGCCATATATCAGAAGAGATAATTATACATGTCCCCAAGGCAAGCAGAATTTAGTAAAAAGACTGTTTGATACTATTCATAGCATTGCTTGGTGGGCTGAGTGAAATAGCCATAAATCCTCTGTTTTTCTGGCGGGTAGAAATAAAGCCAAAGTGATGCACCTGTTAGCCTCAAAATATGTCCAGTGGTATTCAGCAAAATTGTGAGATAATGACCTCAAATTCTATATTCATAGGGGAAATTCAGTGTGCTCTGTGCTTAGTTTTCAATGCTTAGTTATGTAGGCTTCCTTGTGCTATGCACAGCTATTGTTAACCTGACATGATGAATTGCTTCTTCAGGTCTCAGCAAGGATAATTATTCTCTGAGCTACTCACACAACCGCCCTCATCGCACACAGGGAGAATGCCAAAGTCAGGAGAGCTTGACAAAAAAAGAGAAAGAAGGGAAGAAAAAAAAAAAAAAGTAACAGAAACTCCTGACTGCTTTGGCTCAACAAGTGACTGAAGTCAAACTGAGTAGATAAACCCTTACTTAAAGAGATGCAGACATGTTCCTGTTGGTAGGACATGAAACCACCTTTGCCAGCAGAGATACATTTCCCTGTGTTGGGAAGTCAGACTTTGGCATCTCGGTGGGATCCATGATGGTTGCAATAAAAAGGATAAATTGCACTTGCTGAGCCTCTTGATTTCAAATGAAATCACTTCCTTTAGTCAAGCCAGCTAAGAGGCAGTGCTAGTGTTCACAGCATGGAGGTGACAAACTCAGAGCCAGACTAAGAAAAGGAGAGAAAAGGAGAAAAGCCAGCAGGGGCAGGGTGAGATAACACCACTGTTATTGATTTTTTTTTCCTTACTTTTATTTATTTATTTATTTATTTTTGTGGAAACTGTTCAGGTGCTGTAATAGAATGGTAGAGTAAAACCAATACACAGATAAACAGGCAGATTGAATTTACACTTTTATTTATTTTTATTTCACTTTTTTATTTTCCTTAAATGTATCAATAGCTTTAAGGGTTCAAAATATAACTAAAATCTCTCCAGTTAAGCAGCTTCCAAATTTCAGAGGCCTGGTGTGTGCCAAATATTACTGTTCAGCTCACTTCCGTTAGTGTCTGTACAACTGTTTTCTGAGGACCTCTGACAATCAAGATAGCTCCGTTTTCAAAATACCATTTTATCACTGTAAAAAAGCTCAGCCTGAGAACCAATATAAACACGACATGGATAAGAAAAAGTGTGGAAGTAATGATAGATTTTATCACCTTCATTGGGGCAAAGAGGCATAGGAAGGCTAAATGATTTTTCCAGCCTGAAGAAGACTTGAGATCCAGACGGGGCAACATCCTCCCTCTGAAACATGGCTTCATGCCATGCTTTAACTGGAAGGGATGTGGATATGCACTAAGATGGATGGACACACTGGAGATTTGGAAGACACCAGTCAGCTTGTGAAAGGATTAAGCTGATTACTTTTGTTACTTAGCTGTAACTGAGGCTGAGTTGGCTGTCTGGAACCTTTGAGATTTGGTAGCTAAGAGGGTTATAAACCTGATCCTTTTTAGGGGGTAATTGAAGAAACAGGATCAGTCAATAGGAATTTATCAGCCGAAATCTTACTTTGCAGAGTAAATGATCTACAGACAGACTTCTTTAGAAACCTATGTGAATCTCTGATCTTCAAAACATTTTAAGAAAAAAAAAAAAAAAAAAAAGCTATGCTTGTCCTTTCTCAGCCCTTCACTCATAGTCTCCTCACATGCATTTTTGCAAGAGTCCTTTGTGTTTTCCTTCATTTTCTTCAATTTTTGAGGAGTCTGTGTTTCCAGCACTAGTACTGCAGCAGCATAATTTCTTGGAATAAATACAATTCAAGCTGTTGCTGTATTTTTTTTTTTCTGCGTGCAATATGCAACACATCTAAAATGGCTAATTCCTTGTCAGGAGCTGCAGAAGATAATGATGCAAAAGAAATAGTAGGTCATTGCTCTGGCCTGCATATTTATGCTACCAAAAAAAATTCATAGTGACAATTTTAACAGAGACAGGTCTCCAGTAACTGCCTTTTTAAGTGGATAAGTGTGTCAGGATTAACTACTTATACATTCCACATGCAGATAGGCTATAAAATATATAGAGAACAAAGTAAGCACTATCGAATATTCACAAAATACTTAAGGTGATATTAATACTTTACAGACTTGTGTGTGTGTGTGTGTGTTTTGTTTTTGTTTTTGTTTTTTCATATTCCAGAACCATCCAGACTTTACCTTGTCTATGGAAGTTCAGACTGTTCAGAGGGCTATTCATCTAAAGCTCAATTCGATCCTCTTTCCCTACTTTACTCCCATCACTTCTCTTATTCTTCTTTTACATCCACTACAGAAAATATTTTTGTCATAGGGCACAACGAAAATGTGTTGATAAGCAGTCAATTACTGACATCTCTCTAGCAATAATGCTTTTAGCATGAAGTATTTATTAGTAGGAAATGAAAGATCCAGCCTTTTTGAGGAACGGTAGTCAGCTTTCAAGATTAACTGACAAGAAAATATATTGTGCACTACTAATGGGAGATGTGTCCCATACTGCTGCTATTGAAGCTGCCACACAAAATAATGAAATATTCTACAAAAAGTGCCTACAAGGTAATTTATACAGAACCAACACTTGTCATACTGTTGGTAGTGAGTGACCTATGATGCTCTGTTGTGCTCCACAACCTCATTAGTTATAGTGGAGGTGGGGAGCTTTATGGACAGGTGTCCTGGGACTCTGCAACGGGGAGGAAAGGGATCATAGAGCCAGACCCTGGCTGATTGCTGTCAGAGACTATTACAGGGCACATTTTTAAAGTTCCAGTAAAAGTTCCTATAGAGAATTGTCATAGTTAACGCACAACCCTGCTTTCGAACACTGCCCCAGGATGCTGAGGGAAATGACCCATGTCTGATCTTGCAAGCTGATCAGCTCCCTCTGTACAGTGCTAGGGAAGAACAAAAACAACTATGTGTTGTTATGGGATTTGATGGTGTATCTCTTTCTTGCCCCTTCCAGCTGGAAACTGTTAGGATTCCCTAACCCATGCCCTACTTTCAATCTTGTTTCAATGTCAACACTAGCCCAAAAATGAGTTGCTCCACCAAAACATATGAAAATTGCTTCCTCTTTTTCCCACTCCTTTATTTCCCCTCTCTCAAGCTGAATGGTAAAAAGAGATTATTATAAGCTGAAGACAGTGTTGGAGACACTAGCTGCATGGAAGATACCATGTCACTTCATATGGGACCATGTATAGCCTGGGTCATAAACAATAAGAAGGAAGAAGGGAAGGTCTTTTCCTCCATGCTTTTTTTTTCCAAGTTTTCCAAGTTTTTTTTCCCTCCAAGCTTTTCTACATTTTATTTTCCTCTGTTAGTCAGAAACTAAGCTGCAAACTGTAGATTTCTAAAAAATAATTTTAACTTTTTAATTACTTGCTCTTTAGTTTTTTCCAGACCTTGTTCTCACCACCTGAAAAAATCACACTGGTTACATACTGTTGCTGTTTAACCTCATTAGGGAACCAAACACCACACAGCCACTCACTCAGTCCCCAGACTGCCTCAAAGTGGGATGGGGATGTAAAAGAGAGAAAACTCATGAGTTGAGATAAAGACAGTTTACCAGGTAAAGCAAGAGACATGCACACAAGCAAAGCAAAGCAAAGACTTTGCTGCTTCCCATCAGCAGGCAAGAACCTGGGAGTTCAGCGACTACCAGGAAAGCAGGGCTCATCACATGTAATGGTTTCTTGGGAAGACAAATGCCATCTCTCCAAACATCCCCCCTTTCTCCTCCTTTCCCTCAGCTGTCATTGCTGAGCATTGTGCCACATGGCATGGGACATCCCTTTGGCCAGCCTGAGCCAGCTGTCCTGGTTCTGTCCCCTCCCAGCTCCTGGTGCACCCCCAGCTCCTCGCTGGCAGGGCAGCATGGGAAACTGAACAGTCCTTGGCTCCAGGTGAGCACTGCTCTGCAACAACCGAAACATCAGAGTACTATCACCACTATTTTCATCTAAAATCCAACACACAGCATCATGTGCACCTATGTAAAGAAAGCTAACTATATACAAGCCAAATCCAGGACACGTACTTGTGTAGAGTGGCTTGAAACTGAGGACATGGAAAGCTACATACTATACCGAATTTCTGCCAGGTAGAAAGCTTTGACGATGTGGAATTAAAGTCAAATCCAAATCATAGAAATCACCTCTAAGTTGTCATTAGATAAATATAGGATTAAATTTAGAGATTATGGAAACATTCCAGACAGCATACTTGACAGAACAATTGGCATAAATGAAACCCTCCCTCTCGTCTGTTAGCACTTTGGCAAACAACTTGAAAAAGGAAAATGCAATACTGATCAAAGTACATGTGTAACTGATTGCCTGATTTTCCATCCTTTCTCCCTTCTGTGTAGGCATTAATGATGAGCTTGAAATACAGGAGTGAAAGGAGATCAAAAAAACATTACCTGAATATGCACTATTTTCTTATACTTTCCTCCACCCTTTCCTCCCAAGACTCATTTCTATTTCTCTTCCTTTTTCTGCCTTTAGAATATATTTTATTAAAAAAAAAATAAAATATATATATATATATATAAATATATTTTCCGCCTTTGGTTTGACAGGGCTGCATTGCACATATAAAGGATGCAACCAATTATCATTTCAGTGTGTCACATTTGCCTGATTTTATCCACCCAAGCTTGCAAAATTTGACAACCACCTCCAAATTTCATTCAAAATCAGGACTGAGTTTTGTGTTGTAGTGAAAATCAAGACTTGTATCTCAGTTTGAATCTAGCAGTGATAGAGTCAGCTTATGAGATATTGGAATGACTTGCTCATTCTGTATTTTTTTTTTTTTTTCTCCTTAACTTTATGGTAGAAATCTAGAAATCATGTAAAATGTGTTGACCAACATTAGAATGTGCTCACCATATTTTGTTGTTATTTTCCCCTCTCTGTGCCATCAAGACAAATCAGATGGTCTTTCAGGCAACATGTTCTACACAGGTCATGACCTGAGGATCATTCATCTAAACATTCAACACATTAAGACATTCTCCAAGAGCATCTGCGTGCTCTAAACACAAACTGAATCTTAATTGCATTTTATGACCCTCAAAATTTCACATTACATGCATAGTTGTTTTTCAACACTGAGTATACAAGGTGAACAGTGTGAGAAATTCAGTCTTCACTACGAATGGAAAGATTAGAAAAGGGACCCAGAAAACAGGGTAAACAAGGTAATGTATGATGGATTAAAAAAAAAAAAAAAAAAAAAAAAAAAAAAAAAAAAAAAAGAGGAAATAAGAAAAGAAAGAAAACAAAACTTTGCACCTATGAAAAGAATTTGGTAGATTTCCCTATCAACTCCCTATAATCATTTTTATCTTTCTGCACAACAGAAGAAAAGAAAATGATGCTATTTATTTTAGATCAAAATGTGAACCAAGAACGGATACAGGCTACCACACTGACTAGCCTGTCAGTGGTAGGATCAACAGGATCAACAGTGGGAAGTTATGACATATGACCTAAAAATTTCTTTTAGCTTGCTTCTGCATAATGTACAGAACAATGAAACACAAGAACTGCAATTAATCATATATCCACTATATACTTGGTGAAATTCTAACCCAAATATAGTTGTTTGCTCAGTTAGTGATACTACAATAGACTGAGAAGATGACATAAGTTTTGTAAGAGCAGTAAGAAGGGTCTACTATATACAGGATTCTGTACTCCCAGGAAGTAAAATAAATAAATAAATAAATAAATAAAAGAAAAATACAGAACACCGAAGCAAACAAAAATATCTGAGAAAATCTTGATAAGACACTGACAAGGAAGGAAAAGAGTGAGCTTCTCGTATTCAAGGTATGAGAAGGAAATTATGTTTATTTTTCTTGACCTGCCCTGTGAGAAATTTAAAATGGTCAAAGACAAACAAAGCTGGCAATTAAAAACATACAATAACAATTAAAAACAAACAAACAAACAAAAAAACATAATTTGATTAACCATTGTGGAAATATGATGATACGCAACTCACTTCAATAGAACCTAAATGAAAATTCTTTCATTGAGTTTAATGTTGGTCAGTCCTCTGAAAATATTTAATGGGAACATACATGTATTTGCAAAAGTCGTCCATGTATGAACACTAAAAAGTTTTGTTAGATGTCTTATGTTCTCTCCAGGGATTGATAGGCATAGATGTCTTAAATTTCTTAGGCATTTCTGTCTTAGATGTGGGTCAATCTCTTATGACAGTGTACTCTAAGGAAATCGAGAAGACCTTTTATCATATTTTCATTCCATAGTATAAATTCAGTCCATATATTCTAATGGTATGTTTACCAAAACACTTTTAATGCTGATAATGTTTTGTGAATTTACTTTTTGCAAGTGCAAACTTGTGCTTGTTTCTGCACAGTGCCTTTTTATTTCAATTAATTTTAGCACTATTGCTCTAATACATTTGTTTTAGTCACTGAGCTTGCTTTTAACAGAGCACCTTGGTTGGGTTGCCTCTATTAACTAAGAATAACTGTCAATGAAATTACATCCTGAAGGCCTCTTTCATTAGTTTCTTTTGAACTTACAAATGCTTTCCCAGGGATTTGATTACTTTTAGACTGGCACTTCCTAACAAGGCTTTTGATGTAAACTTTCTTGCCACTGTTACTATGACAATAGTGTAATGCAGTAGCAGCATTAATTGGAATTTTGATTATTTCTCTGACTCAGAAGACTCTATGTTTTTATAACTGGTTCAACTGTGCTTCAGACCAATGCAGCAAGGCAAAGATGAAATCTTTTACTTCCAGTAAACATTTCAATTAACAGAGCAGCTGAAGAGGAAGAAATTGAAGATGGAAGTGGCATCATAGCATCAACACATCCAATTTTCCTCACTATTGTTTATGTGGTTCATGGCAATTAGTCCTTTTATAAAAATATGCAATTTTTCTCCTCTACTAGGAAATTCTTATATAGCTTACATATTCTTCTACCTAAATCAAATTTATTTTGTATGGGAAAAAGGGTAAAAATGGATAAATGTGAATTTCTTATAGGAAAGCATAATTAATTTTTGATTGTTCTGGAATGGGCTGTAGGAATTTCGCAAAAGCACCAGTTACCATCTTTGCCAGCTATTAACAATACACGTTCCTCAGAATGTGAAAGTACAGGATATAGGACGGCGAATCATAAAAGTCTGATGAGAAATATTTAACACTGCCTGTTCCAGTTTTGTATCAGATCCCTAAACAGATATTGGAAAAAAAAAAAAAAAAAAAAAAAAAAAAGTACAACGCAAAATTCTTAACTTCCTAAGATTTTCCTTATGTGATGAAGAGAACCTGTTGAACCTGTTGTCAGGAGAAAAACACATGTATTTATGTCATGGTGTAGCCATAAAATGTACAAATCTTTACAGATATGCACACAGGTTGATGAGTCTGTTCATTCTTTTCCCATGTATACAAATCTTAGAGTCAATCAATTTGCAATATTAGAATAAAATGCTAGTCTTTGGAAGTTTCTTTTCAGAAGCATAAAAGTAATCAATTAAGTTCTTCATCTGCAAAAGCTATTGTCACTATTCTGTTTTTAACTTATAATGAAAAGCTCTTTGCGCTCTAGCCCACAGAACTTGCTGATTTCAGTGAAACCAGTACAACTAGCCACGATATACACACAAAGTGTTATAATATCTTCTGCTTTCTAGGCAAAATCCAGACAGATGGAGTTTTTGTTTTCAGATTTTTTTGTTTGTTTTGTATTGCAAAACACATTCCCATATTATTGCAGGCATGTAAGGATGCATAGCTTCAGAAAATCAATGGGAACTGTCTTGAGCAGGTTGATCAATGACTACCCCCTCCCATTTCAGCCTGGACATTCGTCTCCTGTTGTTCTGCAGACAGTTTACAGATTAAAAATGAAACATAAACCAAGTTAGTGGTAACATATGAGCAGAGGAGATGCAAAGCTGAACATCTCACATTAAGGGTACTCTACACTAGCAATCTGTCAGACTGGTCCACTCTGCAACATTTTTACAGTTTCTTGTGCCTCCACCCAAACACCCATAAATAAGGAAATAAAGCTGGTTTTTTAGGAATCCCTCTGTTTTACTTATTAAAATGAAACTGGCCTTTCAAAGTTCAAGTGCAGTTGGCCAGACTCTCCCATCACTCATGCAAAGTAAATCAGAAGTCAGTATATTGAATAAAGAATCTGTGATGATTTACATCAGCTATTAAAAGTAATTTTTCTATGTCAAATATAAGGGAGCTTTAATTTCTCTCTCTCTTTTTTTTTTTTCCTTTTTTTTTTCTTTTCTTTTCCTATTTTTTTATTTTTATTTCTTTTCATTATTATTTTATTATGTGTCTTTTTTTTCAAAGATACTGGAACAACAATACTACTGGAAAGAAAGTGAATTATCCAGGGTGGTAGTGTGAATGGGTTCTGCTGGGATTACCACTACCAGCTGCATCAACCTATCATGACTTCAGCTGAAATAGACCTTAAATACATGTAGACTTTAAAACTTTTCCTGACAAGGCTCAGACCAGAGCCTGTTCCAGTGCCAGTCCTGTTCCTGTTCCACATTCTTTCATATATTGGTGTGGAACTTCCTGTGCTCCATCTTGTGGCCATGTCCTGTCCAGGAACAGGCTGCCCAGGGAGGTTGAGGAGTCTCCTTCTGTGGTCCATCCGGATGCCTACCTGGGCAGCCTGCTCTAAAGAACCTGCTTTGGCAGGGGGGTTGGGCCTGATGATCTCTTGAGGTCCCTTCCAACCCCTACAATGTGACTGTTTCTCACTTTTATCTTTAAAAGAATGTCTAGAAACTATAGAAGTAGATTTTTATTTTTTTTTTTCTCCATAATGTAAAGACTAAGAAAAGCTATCGATCTCAGACTCCTTAACTCTGATGTTATTTCTTGTGTTCACATATCAGCTGTTCATTTTGGCTATCAACTTTACAAGTTTTTCAAGCAAGGCCACATGTGTCGAGCCTTTCTCTAAAGTTGCTGACATACCATCAGATTAGCACAGCAGATGCTAATGAAGACAAGAATAAAACATTTTTAAATCCAACACTTTATCTCCAATATAAAAATTAGAAATAGGAATACAGAAAAGGTTGCTAACAAAAATAACAATTTATTTTGAACAGAAGTGATTTAATTCTTTTTCAAATACAAAAATTTATATGAAAAATCAGGGTTGAAATCATTAGTGGAAAAGAGACAAACATTTTGGTGACACAATAAATGAAACAATACTTGGAGGTGGCCAATTTCTGCATATTCCATCATCTGCTGAGACTACAGTTTTCATTTTTGCTGAATGTGAAATGATTAAATGATTGCCACAGTACAGATACTCCAGATTATAGGGTAAAAATAGCAAGCATACCTTTCCAGTTATCTGTAAATCAACCAGTTATTCTAACTCAGTTATAAATACTTTAATTTACCTGGGGTTACCTAAAGATCTCCTGGAAGTCTATTGCTTTGGACAAATAAGGGGGGGGGGGGTCAAGAAAAAAAGACTGACATTTTCTTTTAAAAAACATTCACATCTGCTCAAATGAATTTTCCTTGCATTTTTGTCTTCCTGGCAAAGCTAATAAACTGCAGTTAGAAATCATAAGTGAATCAGACTCTATTAAACATATGCAAACAGCCAGGAAAACAAAACAAAACAAAATAAAAACAAACAAACAAACAAACAAAAAACAGGCATTAAGAATTCTTGTGATATTTTTCTTACACAATGCTGTGGAAGTAGCTAGAGACAGCAAGCTTACAGCAACCCACACACTACAGCCCAGCAAAGAAACTTAATCCTCTCAAACCAGTGAATTGACACCTCTTTAAAAGTCTGAAATGCAAATTGTGATTATTTAGGGGATTACATAAGGATTTGAGTTTAGTGTTTGTGTTTGCCTTCCTATTTTGGTACTAAAGGGTGAATGTTATTAGTGAAATTAGTAGTCAAATAAGGAGATCATCTTAATAATTGCAAAGAAGCTTTTTGACAAGATTAGTTGCCATGCATGACCTGTGCAGGAGACTCACCATACTTTCCACTCATTTTGTTCACTAGTCTTTTAGCTTCTTGGCCCAAGCCTGCTGCATTCAGTAACTGTTGCTCAGCTCAACATCTTAGCTTTCCTGATAGATGGAATACTGGTAAACTCTATGATTACCTCCCATATAAAGTGATTTTTTTCCCCAAAGGTTTAGTAACCATTGCCAAATATAGATTAAAATGAACATATCAGGCTTTCAGAAAATGTAAGAAAGGAAAAATAAGTGGAAGGATGATGAAGGTTTTCATTTCTGTACTGCTCCTGCAGCTTCTACTTATGGGATGAACTGATTGATGGGTTTGGTGGTATGAACATTTTAGCCATATTCTCTCCTTATTTGATTTGAACCAGAAAGCAAATTTGAACCAGAAACCAAAAAGGCAATTTCCGTGTAGTTGTTTGACTGCACAGGTTGTTCTCTTGTTGTAAGAAAATAATATAAACATGAAGAACATGACTGGGAATGCATTGTAAGATTTAAAGACTCCAGTCAGAGCTAAGTCCCAAGAACATGCTGGTCAAGCCATGCTTCACAGCGCTTCATCCAGGTTTGGGGAGCTCTTAAATACTAAGACAAAATTTTTGTTCTCACTTAACAACAAAATTTAAGCAACTATTTTCACTTGTAACTGAAAACAAACAGCTATCAGCTTAAAAACACTGAAACAGTGACATGTAAATCACACAATGAAAATAGTCTTTGCTTACTGGCTTAGTTAAAATAATAATAATAATAATAACAATAATAATAATAATAATAGTAATAATAATAATAACAACAACAACAACAACAAAATATGGTCACAGAGTTGTTGAGAAGTTCTAATGCAAAGCTTACCAAAGTTTGTCCAAATGTGGTTTCTTCAAACTGTACATTAAAGTGGTTACAAACATATTCAAATGGTCAACAACATGACTGGCTAATCACAGAATCACAGAATTTTTAGGTTGGAAGAGACCTCAAGATCATCGAGTCCAACCTCTGACCTAACGCTAACAGTCCCCACTAAACCATATCCCTAAGCTCTACATCTAAATGTCTTTTAAAGACTTCCAGGGATGGTGACTCCACCACTTCCCTGGGCAGCCTGTTCCAATGTCTAATTAACAAGGACGGTTTCTCCACATCCACTCACATATTTCCCTAGTAATTTCCCTACTTCTTTTTCTTTGATTTGGACAGTGGAGTTGGAAACCTAAACAGAAATAAACATATATTCTATTCTTATCAGAGAGTGCCTTAAACGGCATTTTCTGTAATATTGTGGCTTTTCTTGTCAGAGACGTGTTCCTACTTCAAGAGGGAAAAGAAAAATTAAATAGAAAATTAAAATTGATATTTTTGAAATCATTATTCAAAGCAATGTGGAAGTGTCAAAACCTCAACATAACCTGCTTTCTGTCTTGGGTAAAAACAGAATGAAAGATACTATGTTTAGAAATGTTCTGCATCCCAGAGCCTTGATAATTTTGTAAAGTATCACAGAACAGAATTATAGTGAGTATGATTTCTGTTCACTTCTTTGTTTTTTCCTGTCACTTGGCTTTCAGATAAAAGAAGAAAAAAAAAAATCATCTCCTTGCAATTTTGTCCTCTGGTTTCACTGAATTCAACCCAAATGTCACATAGCCATGTCACATAGCCATGACTGTGACACCCTTATACCCTGCGCCCAAGTAAATCCCACCATAATATATTAACCTCTTGCTATTTTGCTCATAGGTATCCTCAGTAACATTACATTTAGCACTTATGAGGCACACTTCAAAGAGAATAATGGAGTGTGCATGAAATAGCTAGCTTGTGAGCTAACTTCAGCTTATAAAAAAATATAAGAATTATCAAATGCATATGTATCAAATATATAGAAATATATTAAGAATTTATTATATTAAGGAAATATATTATAGATTAATATATTAATCCAAAATGGATTAATAAAAAAGGGATCATAGCTGAGGACAGTACTAGAAATGCTCAATATATTCATTTTCAAATTGTTACAAGAGAGAAACCACTGATGAAAATCACCTAAATTTCACGAAAACACGTACTAGAAGATTTATACATTAAAGAATCAAAATATAAATGCATAAATTTACTAAATGAAACAAAGAATACATAAGCTGGGGACAATTAAAAAAAAAAAAAAAAAAAAAAAAAAAAAAGCCTAGTTTAAAAAAATGTATGAATAAATTGTACAAGAAGCCTCTGAGTTTAGACCTATAGAATTTGTTCCTCAAGTCTGTTTTTCAGGATCAGGGGTGCCTAAACTTTTCAGTGTTACAGGGCTGCTTGTAACACAACCAGACATCATTAAGTGTTTTAAGATTTATTTTATATATCTATATGTATATATCTGTGCAAAGAAGTACTTGCAATAAATGCTAAGAAAATTAGAGTTCCTGCTGCAAACAGCTGAAGACTTTGGCTATAAAAATCAGAATTAGCTAGATAAGCTGCACTAATAGACTCTTTTGCCAGCTAGGCCATTCTTAGTGCTTTACTTACTCATCAGTGTGTTGGACATGTAAATTAAATACCTAGAGTGCCAATACAATGTCAGGAGAAGCTTCTGTGTGGCTACTGAATTCTGATTCCAAAATTCATTACCTCTTAGTACTGGCCTCTGTAGATATCTCATTTATTTAAAATAATAATAATAATAATAATAATAATAATAATAATAATAATAATAATAATAATAATAATAATAATAATAATAATAATAACAATAATAATAATAATAATAATAATAATAATAATAATAATAATAATAATAATAATAATAAAAATGCTTAAACGTACCTCTTCCTTTAAATTTAATGAATGGAAAAGAAAATGAGATTTGTCATTCCCTTCCCCTTTATTTTTGATTTATTAGTATTTTAAAGGACAAATTATTAGCTAAATAGTTCTGAGAGATTCTGACTTCTCCAGACTGTTACCTCTTTATTTATTTATTTATTTAGGAGTTATTTGTTTTGCTGAATTAGCACAAGTTGAAATGTAAATTATTTCATAAGTTACGATGGGGTAGGAAAATCTTTCCATGTTGCTCCCTGAAAACTCAAATAAAGAGTAGAGACTATTTGTAAGAGATATTCCTTGCTTTCTTCTTATCTATTACGGTGGTTTACAGTGTATTAGGCTATAGATTATTGCAGCTATTTACTAAGGCAGATAACACCTTTGACTGTAATAGCACCTGACTTACAGTACATCACATGAATTGGTTTCTATTATCTGATGTTTTATATTTATGGAGGGTGTAAAATAGAAGAGATGTCTAACTCCAAGATTTTATATATATATATATTTATTATTTTTTGGTATATAATAATACATCCATATTTTTTGCTTATGGCTTCTTGATGGCAAGAATATATGACTTCATAAAAATAAAAATAAGAATCTCAACACTGAAAAAGTGTTATGTTTTTCAAAGTGTGTTTGGAAGGTCTTACAAGTGGCTACTTTGACACTATTTCCTGGCTTATTTTTAATGAGAATGTAGCTGACTTTGGTTTACAGAGTTCCTCAATTCAATGTAATTTATCAGGAGGCCCAATCAGCTTGGTTCTGTACTTGATTACCTGTCTGAAAATGCTAGCTTAAATCTAACCTTGTTTAAATAACACTAAATCAATGGAAGATCAATGTTGAATATAGCACCTCCTCCTGGAGAGACTTTGATCGATAGAGCATTTGGTGGGTTTTATCTGATTGAGACTTGCACTGAGACTAGACAATTACATGAAAATAACTACTTGGAAGTTAATGAATTTTCCTTTTCCTTTATTTCTTTGTGCTCTGACTATAGTACAAGGTATTGGTGACAAATGCCATACGATATATGTTATAAAACATACAAAATATACAGTCTTTGATTGTTTCCATAGGCTGTAACATATTTCTTTTCCCAGCCACACATCAATATATCTGTGTGTCTGGAGGGATGGGAGGTACCTGAGTGTCAATGTATGAAATCCACAATTTATATTTTTATATTATATTATATTATATTATATTATATTATATTATATTATATTATATTATATTATATTACATTATATTACATTATATTATATTATACAATATAATATGCACTTATATATTATATATTATATAATGCATATAATATAATATAATATAATATAATATAATATAATATAATATAATATAATATATATATACATATATATTATATACATATAATTTATAATATACTTTTATATATATATATATGCATAATTATTTATTTATTTATAGATAACTATGACCTTAGAAAAAAAGTTTTCAGTAATATTATTCCCATCACTGGGACTATTTATTTATAGATATTTACAGATACATTGATATCTCTCCAAGCTCATGTGTCTACAGAACACTTTTAGGGGCATTCAGGTGAAGCAAAAGAGGCACTGAGAGAGACCAAGGCTTCCTTTTGCCGGAAAGCTTCCTCCTCCAGAGATTCTCCCTCTCCTAGTTCATGGAAAGATGAGCATCCAATCTATAACTGCTGTACAAAACAGTAAAAGGATATCTCACTTTTTTAAATCATAGCTTTTTTAAAGCTCACTTTTTTAAATCATTCCCAGTTCATCAGTGGTATCCACTGTATCCTCTGTTTTCTGAGTCCTAAATGTAGATACATTTAAGAGACGGCTACATAAAATTTGTGGCATAAAGTTGAAAAAGTCTGTTTTTGTCTGGGCTCTAGTTACCCAAATTGCAAATTTGTTGGGGTGCAGAACGAGTCCTTTGTTGGATCTCAGAGGGGTCAGTGGTTCTTATCTCACCTTTGTATCTGGATGAGAGAGTAACATACTCTCTCTATTTTCACCCTAGTGATGGCATTGTTCAAGGGAAGGGTTGTATTTTGGCTCATCACACAGATGATCACATTTTCAAACTGAAGCCTTTCATGTTTCTACATACTGTATCACATGCAGCACCACTGTGGTGAGCTACTGTTGGTGATACCTTAGAGCTCCTGAATCGCCATTGAGCTCTATTCCTGGGAATGACCTGTATGGTCACTTATCTCTGAACTACATTCTAGGCTTTTAGTATTTCTTATAATTTCTAACTCTCTTTGCACATTCAATGACGCTTCTGAAATGATGAAGTCTGCATTACCCATTTAACATTTTCAGCAATGATCTTTGGAGATAGTTAGCCCTTATACCTACATTTGCATTTTTGCAGTTTTATCATTTTCAACTTTAAATGCTATAGTTTTTGATCATATAAATACTTTTCTTAAATTCCATATGCCCATGTTTAGACACTTTAAGAAGTCTGCCTACATTCTCCAGAGAAATAAAGTTAAAAAGTAACCTTTAATGTGTTTAAAAATATAGAAATATACTCCCAGATCACAAAAGCAGATGTCTGGAAGCTGGTCTTCTGTGAGTAGACTTCCTGGTTTAATTGACAGCAGAAAAATATGAAGTTCAAAAATGTGCTTCATCTCTTAAATCTTTCTCAGCCACCAGATCAACACAGCCATTTTTTGTTTGTTTTGTTTTGTTTTGTTTTCTTACAAACATCAATACAGTTAATTCTTGGAGCCTTGTCCAATGTTTTACACTGCCCTAAAATGCTCCATTTTCCTGTATGACAATCCGTTATATCCTAGTGCAATTGCCAGCTGGCAGGTAATTTTCCTGTAGAAGACTTTTCCTCCCAGTAAGTGCTGTCATGTTAATATTCAACTACAGCAATGTTGTTAAAAGAAATTGAAAGGAATAGGCACTTCTGAGGGTGACTCAACCCATCCAAAAACAGGTGTGCAAGGTGGAATAAATCTGTTTAGGAGGTATTTCCATCTCTTTGCCAATTAGAAATTAGATTACAAACCAGAGTTTTATGTGCATAAAGCTTGTTGAGATAAATCTTACTGTAAACATTTAGCTTTTGTGACAGGTAATTCTAGTAACAATAACTATCAGGTTGCTTGAGATAGAGATACATTGGAAACCAGATCTCATTGCTCACAGGATTATGTGGAAAGGAAGAGAGGATCACAGTTAGACTTAACTCTGCATATAATAAACTTACGAAAGGAGACACAGGGGATTCGTATTCTCATAGGTGAGATTAAGGAACAAAGAAATAGCTTGAATCCCCTGCCTGTGTCCAGACAAAGTGTTACACTACTGATCGGGCACATAACGTATTTAGAGTAAATCCCAAAAGGCCAGCATTACACCTTTTAAAACAGCCCAGCTGTGATCCAGCAGAGTGCATTATCTGTGGGTGTATCTTTACTGAGGCATCATGAGCTTTTGAAAACCATGCTTTTAAAATCTATCAAAATCATTGTAGATCATGAAAAACAAAAGTATAAATTTAATACGAAAAACTGCACTATAAGAAAGAACAACAATGAATTCTCCTTCATAAAAAGAAAGAAAAATAGAATCAAATAATGTTTTGGTTTAGAAAGGACATTAAAGACCATCTAATTCCAACCCTCTGCCATGGTCACCTCCCACCACACCAGGTTGCTCAAAGCTCCATACAACTTGGTCTTCAACACCTCCAGGGATGGGGAATCCACAGCTTCTCTGGGCAACCTGTGCCAGTGTCTCATCACCCTCTGAGGAAAGAATTTCCTCTTTACATCTTATTTAAACCTACCCTCTCTTAGTTTAAAGCTATTCTCCTTGGTCTTGTCACTGTACTCCCTGACAAAAAGTCCCTCCCTAGCTTTCCTGTAGGTCCCCTTTAGGTACTGGCAGGCCACTATGACGGCTCTAACCAGAGCCTTCTCTTCTCCAAGCTGAACAACTCCAGCTCCTTCAGCCCGTCTTTGTAGGAGATGTGCTCCATCCCTTTGATCATCTTGGTGGCCCTCCTCTGGACTCACTCTAATAGGTCCATGGCCTTCTTGTGCTGGGGTCCCCAGAGCTGAGCACAGGCTCCAGGTGGAGTCTCACAAGAGCAAAGCAGAGGGGGACAATCCCCTCCTTCATCCTGCTGGCCACGCTTCTTTTGATGCAGCCCAGGATGTGATTGACTTTCTGAGTTGCAGGTGAACATTGCTGGCTCATGTTCAGCTTCTCATCAACCAACATAACCAGGTCTTTCACCTCAGAGCTGCTGTCAAGGAAATGAATACTGTATGAGGGTTTTTTTTGTTTGTTTGTTTTTGTTTTTTGTGGTGAAATATCTGACATTACTAATGGTGAGCTAAGGATGACCTCTGCTTTGTCCTAGTTTTATTCATAGACTATGTCAATATCAGTGCATTTATATAACCAGTAGCAGACAATGTTATATTTTCTGTGGATTTTTTTAATTCGGAATATGTTCAATTTTCAGTATCATTATAAATTACCAAAACTACCTATCTGATGATAAATATGAGAAAAAATCATGGTGTCTCCCTCACTGCCTCCCTCTGCCCTGCCCCCCCCCGACACACACACACACACACACACACACACACATACAGAATGGCATCTGTCTTCACCTGAGACTACATGCTGAAGGATTATTTATTACAGGTTAAAAAAGGAATTTTGTTTTCATGTTAAAGAATCTAATTTCTTCTTGTTATTTTTCTTGTAATTCGTTCAGACAAAAGCTGGACATGTTTCATTTGTATTTATTGTGCTCCTATGAATGGAATAGTGGAACATTTTATAAAAGTTGAGAAAAAATATTCCTCTGTGTACACTACGCCATTTAAATCATGTTCAATTTTTGTCTTAAACTCTAATCTGTTTTCCAACACAATTAGTATATTTTTCTCCCTAGGTTTCATGCCTGCTGTCTTTAAACCTGCTGTCACTTAGTCATTAGTAATCCCCCTTGTATGCCTATTTGGCTTCTGATTCCAGGCCTTTTGCCAACCTCTTGTTCTTTTTGCACCCTCCTGTGTAGTTTATTGTTTCAGATCAATGAATTGTTTATTGCCTGCTGCCCAAATAACAACTAGCATTTCAAAAAAATACTACCCTAACCTGGACTAAACCAACACCAGAAGTGACAGTTGTGGTTCAGCAGTCCTAACACAAGTGTCCAAAACGAGATGTCTGCTTGTCAAGAAGTCACAGCTCCTCATAGAGCCAAGGAGAGAAACAGGCATCTCCAAGGAGTGAATTCTCTTATGTAAGATCTAAGATAAAACTTTTCTGTGCTGTGTTAAAAGTGGCACTGGACACAAATTCTTGACAAATTCTTGACATAAAAATCAATCAATCAAACAAAGAAACAAAAAAAGAACAACAACAACAAAAAGATGTTTCTCTGACTAGTCCATGGATATTAAGATACAGGATAAGATGTGGATGTTAGGATACTGTTAAGATACACGGATAGTAAGATACTGTTTTTTGTTTGTTTGGTTGGTTGTTTTGTTGTTGTTGTTGTTGTTGTTGTTTGTTTGGTTGGTTGGTTGGTTTTTGTTTTGTTTTGGTTTGTTTGTTGTGTGTGTGTGTGTGTGTGTGTGTGTGTTAAAAAAAAATACTTATTTGAGCTTCAGTTTAAATAATTAGGCATATGAAACACATTTCTCAAGTACATTTTTTTAAATGCAGTTAAAACTGGTCTGGTTGCCAGAAGATGGAGTAGGTAACTTTCTTTAATACTTTTGATAGACCTTTCATGAAATTTCCAGTTTTCATAGAAGGAAATAGACATGGAAGCTCTTAGAAACACAAAACAAAATAAAATAACACCACCACCACACAAATTAAAAAGCTTATTTAAAATTGAAACATGCTTGTATATACCTATATACATGTGTACACAACATAGAGTGGTATATATACACAACATAGAGTGGTATATACATTTCTGTTTCAGTTTTAAATTCAAATCCTGTGATTAATTATTTGTGCTGTCTGGCTCTGATAATCTATTTTAGTAGTAATTTAACTAAGATGTTAATCATATTTTTAAGAAGGATTGAAATCTTCTGTAACTCCTCATTTTGTTTCTTCCTTTTCTGTAACTTTGCTGTTCTCAAGAGATGATACCGTGTATTCAACAGCTGGAATATTGTTGCCAGAACCTGGATTCCTTAAGAGAGAACTCCTTCTCAAAGCTGAGTGCTCATCTAGCTGTTAGTCATCTTTGAAGATGATTATAACTTTGACTCCTTGAATCAAGGTCAGCTTGGTTCCAACTCTAGAGCAAATGGTGAATATGTTTGAGGAAAATAAGGATTAGTCTCAAATTACTATCGCATACAGTGAACTCTGCTTCCAGACACAATCATTAGTTCACATGAGAAGTGGAAGAGATGTATCTGACAAACAACCACATTTATCTGCCCTTGTTATAAAAGTACCTTTCCTTTTTTTTTAATTACTGTAAAACCCTTACCTTTGCAGACCTTCAGGGTGCATTGGGGTAACAGTAAGTAGAACCAGGCTTTTTGTTCTTTCCCAGAGTGATGATTATAATTAATGATGATTTTGCATTTAATTTACAAGGACTGTACAAGTCCGACAGGGTATTGACTGTCATGACAGTTAGGCTGCCCAGGTGTTCACATTTGCTCAGGTGCCAACTTTTTATTGATATTATTATTTATGGACTTTTTTTTTCTTTTTTCTTTTTTTTTTTTTACCTTTCTAGTTCTTCTCATCTCTCCTCCAAACAAAAGGAAAATATAATTAACACTTCTGGTAAATAGTTATGATGTTTGCAACATTTGCAACATTAATACTGTTGAAAATGCCTAATGCTAACAAAAGAATTTATCTAAAGATTCTTAAGCATGTGACTATTCACTCATTAAAGGTCACAAGTTTTGCTTCAGAAGCTTCTGTGTTGTCACATGTTTTGCTTCTTAATTAATTGCTTTACAAACTGGATTTAATGTACGTTCTCTATGAAGTACAGAGTCTGTATCTTTTCCACAGTAGTGTTTTGTGTGCTTCAGTGTTAGAAGAAGGAAAATATATATGGAATAATATGATCATGTCAGGATAATATACCAGGTTAATTATCAGTTTTGAGGAATTCTGCTTCGTAAGGGCAGGACAAAGCCATTTTAGTTTCATCAGAAACAGTACGAATATAAGACTTATGGAATATGAAGATTTTAGATGCTGATAAGACATCAGAATAAGATATCAGAATAAAAAGTGAGGGGAAAATAAATAAATAAATAAATAAAGATTATTCTGAAATAGGTACAAAGTATTCAAAATCCTCTTCTCTTCTTCTCACACCTAGGTCTTACTCTCACTAAGTTACCAGAAATTTGGCCTAAACACTAAGGGCTTATGTATTACCCCCTGTCACTTTACCATATATATAGTCAGGTAAGAAAGAAAAATCACCGTCTTCTTGTCAAGTATACCAGGAGCATAAAAAGATTAAGTACTATAGTTTAAATCATAATATTGAAATAGGCTTGAAAATGCAAATATTTTCTGACATAAAAGTGGGCATAAAGCAAAGAGTACATGGTCTCTGTCTGTTTTTACAGGTTTTACAACATGTAGTGGAAGTCAAGGACTCTATTATTTTCCCTGTAATGTATCTTTGGTTTTGATCTTAATAGATTATCTAACACTGTATCATCTGCTGTCAGAGCTTCAATACTGCAAAGTTTTAGATGAACCTTTTCTTTGACTTTGATTCACAGTTGTCTGAACATATTTCTTTTGGAAATATGCTTTTGAATGGCACTAAAACCTGAAAAGGAAACTGAAACTCCATCTGTAATTTTTACCTGGCTTACAATTCCAGTGTTCAACATTTTTTGACTACTATTTTGACTCTTAGGAAAAGCTTGAACTCACACAAAGAAATGTCATCAAGCATAAGCAAGTTACAACATATTTGATGTGACTTCACATAGAAATATGAAGCTAACATTTATTTAATTAGAAACCCATATTTTCCTCCTGTTTCTCATATTGTTATTGTAGAAAAATAATTCCTTCTTCAATGCCATTACATCAGCAAAAAAAAAAAAAAAACTAAAAAATAAAAAATAAAAAACTAAAAAATAAAAAATAAATCCCATGTTAAAAAAAAAAAAAAAAAAAAAAAAAAAAGGAAAAAATATCCAGCATCATTAGTCTAAAAACCAAATAAAAGACACTGAGTCAACTTTGAAAGTCTGACTGAGGTAAAACACACCTTTTAAACTTTAATTTCAGACTTACTGAAGTATGTGTCTCAAGAATACACAAAATAGGAGCCTTGTTCTATCATTTTTATTTGGACAAAATTGCCTTTGAAGCTGAGGAAAGAGAATTAACAGCCTTAAAAAAAAATAAAAATATATATATAAAAAAAAAAGAATTGATGTATAATATCCAAAATCATATCTTTCCTTATGATCTCATCAGCCAACACCAAGAGGGGAAGTATAAGAACTCAAGTGGAGTAACTGATCCTGTCTACCAGCATCCTGGTCACTGGCTTAAGAGACCCTTGAACAACTTGACAACTTTAACAGATTGTCAAAAAGCAAATATTAACAGCAATATACTTAGATAGATTGGAAAATACAAAAAAAAGAAGAAGAAAAAAAAAAAAAAAAAGCTAGAGCAAAAGAACAAAGGTTTTAAGGTTTTAATCTTAGCTCAGTACTTTTTGTACTTCACTTGACATTACAGCCAAGGACTTTGGAGCTGCAACTCACAAAAACACAAATGTTAAATTAAAACAACTCTTTTCCAATAACAGACTAATGTTGAAAGTGATTCTAAGTTTGCATCAAGAGGCCATACCAGTCTACCAGAAAATCTCTGTACATGTGCTTTTTTAACCGGAATTGTCAGCAGAGATGAAGAGGTATCCTACTTCATACAAAACTGCAAAGCAGTTTAAAGGGTAAAGTGCTTAAATAGATATGGCTATGAATGAAACCAAAAGAAATGTCGGGCTCCTAGAGACTTTACGAGAGAAAAGTGTTTGTTTAGAAGGTGACTGATGTCTAAATGGGACTGTGAAAAGAATATTAGTGAAATCTGCATGGCAATAACTCCCTCCCCACCTTTATTTATTTTTATCATTATTATTTATTTATTTTTAATAGGGGATAAATAAACTCTCTGGAAAGGACAAATGCAGATGCGTGTCCAGGGAGATCCTGTTTTATATGCCGATTCAAGGAAAAGAGAAGTATAAGTTTTGTATGCACTGATATTAGTCCTGAGCTTTTGCTAATAATGTCATTTTCTATAAAGGATAATATTCTTTAGAAGTCAAAACTTCTCTTTACTTGCAGGACTAAATTATATTGAAGGCAAACACTATAACTTTACAGAACTCTGTATTAATAAGTGCAGCTACACTTGTAAAATAATTAGTTGCCCCATTAGAAAAGTAAAGCTATTAATCATCGCATTTTTTTTCCTGGCTAGAATGCCTCTGGCACAGCTCCATGAAGCTGAGGACATGATTGTTAAGTGTATTTCCTCAGGAGTTAAGGAGCATCGCATTCCCACCATGAACAGGAAATGTATTCTTGCTCACAAGTTTACATATCTGCTACAACACCTTGGTCAGTCTTGCAGTGTGTCACTTCCAGCCCATTCAGAACAAAGAATACAAATGCCATCAAAACCCCACATCACAGAATCACAGAGTAGCAGATCTTGCCTGAAAATAAAAATAATAAGATAATAATAATGTAATAATAATGAAAAAAAATCATAATTCAATATTATTATTCAGAAATAATACTAAAAAATAAATAAATAAAGGTGGGGAGGGAGTTATTGTTGTGCAGATTTAAAAAAAAAAAAAAAAAAAAAGCAGCTGAACAGAGATCTCGTCAGCACCACGGAGCCCCTGCTTCTCATGTTCACATATACAAAGCTGGCCACAAACAGCTGGCGCAGTTCTTGTGGTGAAGAAAAATGTCTCTTCACTGAGACACTCATGATGGGCACTATTGGCATTTACTGTGTTTTTGGAAATGCACTCGTAGAGCTAAATTTAGTAACCTACAGTGAAATCAGGCAGGTTTGCAGGTCTCAGCTGGCCAGATTTGCTCTCACCAAGATTCCCTGCGCTAAAGAGTATACTTGGAAATGATTATCCACAGCTTAAATATTCATTAAAGGAGGTAAAAGCTGGCTTGCTGCAGCTTTCCCTGGAGTATGTGAAAGACCAGTGAAATCCTCCTGCTTGATCTCCAAACACAATATGGGAAGAGTCTGTGGGCCTCAAACCTTGTCCATCCACCTTACCAGCTCTTGCAAACTGGTCCTCTGCTCAGCACATCCCTCTCAGCACATCACCATTAAGAGCAGAGGAACCGTATGGATGGGATTTGTCTTATCTCACTCAAAATATCTAAAGGTTAGGTATCTAAATGTGAGCTGACCACCTGTTGTGGTTTAACCCGGCTGGCAGCTAAACACCACAAAGCCGTTCGCTCACCCTACCCCCTCCCTCTCTGGTATGGGGGAGAGAAATGGGAAAGTGAAGCCTGTGAGTTGAGATAAAGACAGTTTATTAAGACAGGAAAATAATAATAATAATAATAATAATAATAATAATAATAATAATAATAATAATAATAATAATAATAATGACAATAGTACTACTACTAATAATGTGTACAAAACAAATGATTCACAGTGCAATTGCTCACCACCTTCTGACAGATGCCTAGCCTAACCCCAAGCAGTCCGGCCCTCCTCCCCCCAGCTAGCCACCCCTATATATTGTTTAACATGACATCAGATGGTATGGAATTTTTGTTTGGGTCAGCTGCCCTCCCAGCTCTTGCTGCACCTCCAGCCTGCCCGCTGGCAGGACAGAGTGAGAGGCTAAAACATCCTTAGCTTGGTGTAAGCACTGCTCTACAACAATTAAAACATCAGCATGTTATCTGCACTCTTCTCATCCTAAGCCAAAACATAGCAACCTACCAGCTACTAGGAAGAAAATCAGTTCTGTCCTAACTGAAACCAGGACACCACCTTAGACTCTTTTTTGTCAATGGAGACAAACAGGTCAGAGGTATGAGTCTCTGGAGATGTTTATCCCATAATGGTGTGAATTGTTCTTTAAATTAAGACTTTTCTATGTCTCTAGATATAAAGTTTATTCTGTACTGCCTTGTAGCTAATCCTCATATTAAGGTATCTAATAAAGTCTAAGGTGCGACCTGTGACCATGGTGTCACTACAGTTTTATGCTTTATTCAAAATGACATTGTTGTCATTTCTCCTGATAGAACTTTGCTCTATTTTAAATTCTAGTTTCTGTCTGAGATAAAGTCACTATTTATATTTCAAATTCTAGTGCTTATTTATAACTAAGGCTTTTTTTTTTTTTTTTTCAGAATTTAAAATTTCCACACATTGTTCACATATTAAAATTTATGAGATGCTCTAAAGACAGAGAAGTATTAATTCAGAAGTAAAAAGTAGAAGTGATTAATAAAATTTATCCTATTCCCATTTGTTTTACTTTCCTAGGTGTGGTTTCAATACAAACATATTCTCCAAAATGTGTTGAGCGGAATAAAAGAGGTTAAAAACAAAACAAAACAAAACAAAACAAAACAAAACAAAGCAAAGCAAAATCTTACAGTACTAAATTCTAATGAATGCAAAGACCTTGAAAACATCAGTGGCTCTGCAAGCTAAATGCTGATCTCTTTGATAGAATACGCAGGAATAAAATGGTTAGCAGTTAAAATGCAGTGCCACAATAATAATTACTTTACACCTGTAAATCTATTTCTCATTTCCCTATTTACTGTCTGATGTTTTTGTTTATCACAGTCATATTCCAGTCTCTTCATCTGTAGTCTGTTTCTGTAAAAAAATTATGCTGAATCCTGAAAGACACAAAAGACAATGATGATAAATTAAACAATATTTCTGTCCCTCGTTCTCTCTCTCTCTCTCTCTCTCTTTAAGCAGGAAAGGTTCATGTCCTCTCATTCTTTTCTTTTTTTTCTTTGCATTTATTTATTATTATTATTTTAACAATTAAATCCTGTGCAAAAGCACAGGTTTGTTCCTACCTCATTTATATGAATCTTACTTGTTTTTGACAGTTGTTTACATTATTACTTTACCATTACCATTGTTGTTAGGGCTCAAATTATATGCCATGTGTAAATTAATAAGACTGTGTGGAATGCGCCTAAATAGAAACATAAACATAAATGACATTTAGAAAATGAGTATTTCTTTCCTGGATGGCAGGAAAGGTATTGCTCAACACAGGGCACAGCAGAGAAAATGTTATGGGAGCAAAAGTAGATCTTAGATGATTTCTAGTGTGAACTACTTTTTGGCTAAACCGCTAAAGTTGGAGGTATGAAAAATTAGTATCTTTAAGAACTGAAAGATGCCTGAAGAGGAAAAGTGAAAAGTTGCACTTCAGAGTAAGTGTAAATTCAGTTTTGCATGTTGAGATAAAAATCAGGCCTAAATGGCCTAAATGCTTGCATTTCTCAAGTACGTTATAGAAATATGAATAGTTGGCAGACTTTGAAGACTACAGAAGTATCTGACCCACAAAGTATTGCACATATAGATACCTACAGAAACAAACTGCAGTTAGAACCAGTAATCAGATGTTCAGGATGTGTCTTGGATGAATGATGGATAACATAACTTGCTTTCATGATGAAGAAAGTATATAACAGTGATTCTCAGGCATGTCAGCAAACATATCTTGTCAGCAAACATATCTTGTCAGCAAACATATCTTCCCTCTCTATATAGATATACTTTAAATATTTACATACATTGAAAGGGTACAGTTAATCTACTGTCTCCAGATTCTTGGAAAAAGTTTCTACATGAATAATGCCAGTTAAGCAAATTATAGATATACTCTTTTTTTCTTTCAGTACTTCAGGTAGTAAAGTTTGTACTCTTTAGTCTCTATTCTTTCCTCCATTTACCCTCTATCCTTCAGCAAACTTATTTGCTGTAAGCACTTTTTGTCATTTTTACGGCTTCCTCCCTCTTCTACCAAAATGTAATTCTGATAGATCAGCATCACCAAATATTTTAGACCATTCAATGTCACCTCTGAAGTGGCTGCAAGAGTTATTGCAAAGCCTTCCTTCTTGGTGACTGCTGGGCTTCCACCATTCAGCTGATGAGTGAAAGAATTAGATTTTAGTTTCTTGTATGCCTGAATTCAGTACTAAGCTGTATCACCCAGTACAACATTATGTATTAAGACACAGCAATTTTCAGGAAGAAATAAAGGTATAATGGTTGGTAACATATGTACACACTCAAGGAAGCAGGGGATAAAATGCATAAAGGACAAATAGAAGAAAGGGGCTTATACAAAAGAGCAACCTAAAACAAAAAGAAAGATAATTCTTCTTTTGGAACAGGCTCTTCTTCTGGAACAGGCTCCCCAGGGAAGTGGTCACTGCACCGAGCCTGTCTGAATTTAAGAAGAGATTGGACTGTGAACTTAGGCACATGGTCTGAACTTTTGGGTAGACCTGTGCGGTGTCGAGAGTTGGACTTGATGATCCTTAAGGGTCCCTTCCAACTCAGGATATTCTATGATTCTATGATTCTATGATTCTATAATATGAATCAAAACCTGAACAAAAGCAAACATACAGTAAAGAACCCTACCTAACAAAAATAAGGTTAAGATCAGAATTCAGAAGGAACACTATTGAACAGTGCTGCAGCCAACATACACATTGATAAATTGAGAGAACTGGTACAATTTTTGTATATGCTAGATGGGTGGATCAACCATTGATATTTTCACAGACCACTTTTAGCTGATTAAGGCCATTAGCACCAGTAAAGGACCTATCTGCCAGGACACTTATTAATAATCTTGTAACACCCAAGCATGGTACCAGTAGGATGCTAGTTTATTTCCTTGCCAGAAAGGTGATTTTTTTTCTTTTTTTTTCTTTTTTTTTTTTTTTTCCCCCCAGAAAAATCTGAGTTTTCAGAAATTTGCCGTACTATTACTTCTTTCCTTGCCTTTGTACATCTGGATATTTAAATCAATAATTGACTCAATTTTTTCCTCAATAATTGAGAAAAAAAAAATAAGTAATTGCTTCTTACCCTTTGTAAATAAAGGCAGAATTGCTATGGTAACAACAGACACTCAGTCACTGTGACAAAAATGTGGCAACCTTATAGAAAATCTAATGAGGGAATCTGATTTCATCTGAGTTCATTTAAACTCAGCCTCTCCCCCACCACTTTTACCTAGGCCAACTAGGTAATGACTACATTAGTATTACCCTAATCTAGAAATGAATTTTGCCTGAAAGAGGGGAGGAAAATTGTTTTAAAATGCAGATAAAGAAGTAGGCTTAGAGTATCAGTTATCAGGGGCCATATCCATGGTAATGGCTATGATAATTCAGGAAAAGGCCAGCAGGACATAGTGCAGAAAGTCTACCTACTAATTGTTGAGGCCAAGAGACCTGATAACACTTCAGAGAGTGAATAGTTTGATGTGTACCGTCCAGCACCTCATCTTGTAGATAAATGAGTTTTTGCCCCAGTATTCATATTGGAGATGTCTTTGAAATAATTCTATTATGTTGGAAGGTCCTCTGAAATTCAGATTGCTTGATGAAGATGCATGAGCATAGGCCTATGTGTGTGACTTGAAATGCAAAAACTTTGACATTTTGTGTATAAATAGCTTTAGGAAAGGTTTATGATATACATACACATACAAATGCTTTCAAAATTGTTTTGTGAAATCTGACAAAAAAAAAAAAAAAAAAAAAAAAAAAAACAGACAAAAAAGTTTCCATTAAGGATCCACAGGAAAAGACCTAAACCTCCAAATCCTCCCATGCCAATTACTTAAGTAAAGTGCTTTAAGTCACAGCCCAATAGTGACCTGTTTCTACTGCTGCTAAAACTGGAAGGTTGTCACCCAGGTTTATGACCTTACCTATTACAAAACATTTATGGGCAACTATAACTTCTGTCCCCTAAAGCAAGTAAAAACTGTTATATAGCTTAAGTAGTCCTTCCCATACTCTCTGTTGAAATGCAGACTTTGCTTTGTAGCTTCAGGACATCAAGGAACAGACATACATGACATGAAAATTTCAATACGCTTTCAAATTTTATTTTTTTATTTTTATTTTATTTTTTTTTTATTTTTTGAATCTCTTCTCTTTTTCCTTTCCTAAGAGAATTTATTTTGCAGTTGTGTTCAGTGTCATTTTTAGCAACTGAATAGCTTTATCCTAGTTATAGGAAATGCTCTTTCAGGCTATAAAAATAAGTAATACTTTAAGATATTTCTTTTTTCCTTATGGGGTAGTGGTGGGGAATAAAATCCAACCCCCTTGCTATCACTGGGGCAGGAGGTCAGATGTAATTTGTACACTTTAGATTTCCACCCAAATAAATGTTGTTTTTCCAAGAAGGTGCCACTTCAAAATGAAAAATTAGAAGAAAGCAGTTGCTGTACCGGAAGACACAAACCCACAAATCATCTTGGGGTAAAAAATAAGTCTTTGCCATTTAGATGCATTTTCTGTATCTATCTGGGAAACTGTTGATAAAACCACATAAGCTGTTAACTGAAAAAAAATTAAAAATAAAAATAAAAATAAAAATAAAAATAAAAATAAAAATAAAAAACGGCATAACATCTAAATAAAATATATGCAGATGTCATTAGAGAGAGGTAGCAGTAATACTACATTGCTAGAACTGGACTGAACTATTATAATACTAAAAATTTCGTGTTTTTTTTTTGTTTGTTTGTTTGTTGTTGTTGTTGTTGTTGTTGTTGTTTTTTGTTGTTGTTGTTGTTAAAAGTCCACAGAAATGTTGGGGTTTGATGTCCAGTCACACTGAAACAACATTTAAGCTTCTTGGTTCCTGGAACTCTTGTTCTGGAGTGTGGAGTGCTGGGAAAGCATTATTAACCTCATTTAATGGATAAGGAATTGTCTCAGAGTGAGGCATAAACACCATAATAGACACAAATGATGAGGAAATAGGAAAAGTGAGGAACCAAGCTCAGGTTTTCTTGGTAGAGCTAATTAAACACTATTTGCTAAATTATATATAATATATATATTTATAATATATATAATTATATATATATAATTTAATATATACATAATACATATATACTTAGTTTGGTTTCCTAGTACCTTTTATTTAATAGTGTGGTGGTTTTACCGTGCTGGGCAGCTAAACCCCACAACCGCTCTCTCTACTTTCAAAAACACAAAGGATGTTTTTTTCACCAAAGGAAAAAAAAAAAAAAGAAAAAAAAGAAAACTCAGATCATACAGTGGCTCACCTTATCCAGGACAAAAATCTGAATTAGATTATCTAGTTATTTCAACAACTGAAGCTTTACTTTTTTTCTGTATTTTGAAACAATGTTTATTTCAAAGTTTTTCAGTGTCTAACATCAAAACTACTTCTATGAAGTGGTGAGACCTTGGAGATGATTTAAAATGCTAACTTAAACTCCGAATCAAAGTGGAAAACACCACCAAGGCAAAGATTTCCTTGTTCATCAGTTCTTGTTCCTGACATCTTGTAGTCCCATATTAATGTTTGCCTTGCAAATTATCTTGCTCAGAACCTCCTGTTTTACTACAATTAAGAAAAATCCTCTTTAGTTAGGGTTATGTACGGTTCTTCATTTTCTCACTCTGGTATATCATTCCATTCACTTCAAGATGAAAGGAAAAGTAACATATGTTTTCACAGAGGATCACTTATGGATACAAAAACATTTGAGTTATGTTCTTCTAGCTATGTAATACTGTCAATCACTTTAGAGAAAACATGCGAGTTGAGCAAATGATGAAACTAATCACTCCAGACTGCCGTAGCAACGTATTTGGGCTTGGTGTGAAAATGGTTCAGTTGGCTAAAAATATGGAAACATCTTTCTCAGATATTAATTGTAGAGAGTCCTTTTGGTAACTGAAGTGGAAAGATTAAAGTTAAGGAGGATCAATTAAGATTGAGATAATATTGATTCTAAATTGGTTCCTGTTTTGTCTGCTGCAAAACAGGAAGCACAGACTACTTGCACAGCTTTTGGAGTTTAGAGTCTGGTTTGTGGTGTTTAGATTGATGCTGAGTTTGTTTGTTTTTTCCCCATACATGCTTTTGTTTCATTTTAATAAGCACAAAGGAAATTCAAGGTTCTTGATTGTTGCATGCTCCCTTTACCCTGGGGAGCCTTCATTCACTTTAGTAAATTCATTATTGCTAAAAGGGTTGCTGTTGTAAATGTTCAGTCACCATAATGAGGGTTACACAGCCTCCTCCCTAGCATTTTCTACAGCAGTTTAAATAGCACTAAATATGTGCTTTATGGTAGTTAGCATAATGCAAGTGAGTGTGCGGTGCTTCACTTTATGAAGTGAGATCAGGTGCCCTCTTTGAGCTTGGCTGAGTACGTGGAGAAGGCATATAGCAGTGTCACAGGGGTAACCAGAGTTTTGAGAGGAAACAATTTTGTGCTTTTTGTTGCTGCACAAGTAGGAAAAAAAAAAAAAAAAAAAAAAAAAAAAAAAAAAAAAAAAAAGTGTGAGTGTATATATATATTTATATCTTATATTTTTTATCTTATATATATATATGTAAAAATCAGGCTCATTTACAAAAGCCCATGCACCTAGCTCTCTAGTAAGACAGACTACTAGTATTTAAGCACATCTGTACAATTCGCCTCTTAAAGCTCAACTTGAGGGGAATCCCTGTGACCACTGTCTGAATACCTGTGGTGTTCAACAATCTGTCTGTATAGCATAGGCGCTCTCATTCAAAGAGCGTATTTGCATGTGGGCAGAATCCTACCTGAGGAAGATCTTGATCCAAAGTATCTCCTTCCTTGTGGTTAATGAAGAGATAGATTTTATTTTTGCTATTTTATTTCCACCACCCTCAGCTTAACTTTTCCGGTGTCTAACTTTCTCTATGTGTTCAGTTAAGTTGAAGCTCAAAGACTATTTAACATAAGAAAGTGGGCTCATCTGTAACCCCCAGATACAAAAAGATGTTGCAAGACCCGAAGAAGAAAGCTCCCAGGAACTGTAGTTAAACAGACACAGAGATGCCTTCTTGATGACATTGCAAGCAATGGTGACAAGATCTCTCCCTGAATAGGGACTGAAAAAGAAGATGAAGAGATATCAGGAAGTTTACAGAAACAGTGTTAAAAGTAGCCAGTTGGTTATGCTTGCAACTAAAAAGAATTGCTCTTCTGTGCTTGTTTTCAGATCTAATGATAATGACTATCGCTATTATGCAGTGTCCCACTTCCTTTTAATAACAGCAAAGCGTAATGAGATTTATTTTACAGCATTGATAAACTCTTAAGAAAATGAAAACACAATTAACCTGAGCTGGTTAATCTCTTATACATCTTAATTTAGTATATTCTCCATTTTCAGCATGAGCTTGACCCTTACGTAATAGCCAACTGATTTCAAGGCCCGTGATGAAGAGATAGACAGATTCAGAGAGGGATAAGTGAATCCTGGAGGGCCAGAGGATTTGTAAAATCAGTTCATCACTGAACCTTTCCTGTAGTCCTTCACAAACCAGACCCTGTTAATGCAGGAAAGACTTTCTCACAAACAAATGAAATCCCACTCTAAAAATCCAAGAATGTGTTTTTAGCTGGAAATAAATGACAGCACAGCCTGCCCCTTGTGTTCACAGCTCCTTTATTCTGCTGTAATGTAAATGAAAATCAGGTCTTTGGCATTTATCTTCCATTCTGATCATGCTGTGTTTTTTTTGTTTGTTTTGGTTTGGTTTGGTTGTTTTTGTTTTTAACCTTGTTTTTAATGGATTTTATTTACCCTTTAGTTCATTGGTAGAGATAGAATCACAGAATCACAGAATCACAGAATTTCCTAGGTTGGAAGAGACCTCAAGGTCATCGAGTCCAACCTCCAACCTAACGCTAACAGCCCTCCACTAAACCATATCCCTAAGCTCTACATCTAAACGTCTTTTGAAGACTTCCAGGGATGGTGACTCCACCACTTCCCTGGGCAGCCTGTTCCAGTGCCTCACAACCCTTTCAGTGAAGAAGTTCTTCCTAACATCCAACCTAAAACTCCCCTGGCTCAACTTAAACCCATTCCCCCTCGTCCTGTCACCAGGCACGTGGGAGAACAGGCCAACCCCCACCTCGCTACAGCCTCCCTTGAGGTACCTAAAAAGAGCGATAAGGTCACCCCTGAGCCTCCTCTTCTCCAGGCTGAACAAGCCCAGCTCCCTCAGCCGCTCCTCGTAGGACTTGTTCTCCAGGCCCCTCACCAGCTTCGTCGCCCTTCTCTGCACCCGCTCAAGCACCTCCATGTCCTTCTTGTAGCGAGGGGCCCAAAACTGAACACAGTACTCGAGGTGCGGCCTCACCAGAGCTGAGTACAGGGGGACGATCACCTCCCTAGCCCTGCTGGTCACGCTGTTCCTAATACAAGCCAGGATGCCGTTGGCCTTCTTGGCCACCTGAGCACACTGCTGGCTCATATTCAGCCGACTATCAACCATCACTCCCAGGTCCTTCTCTGCCTGGCAGCTTTCCAACCATTCCTCTCCCAGTCTGTAGCTCTGCTTGGGGTTATTGCGCCCCAGGTGCAGGACCCGGCACTTGGCCTTGTTAAACTTCATGCAGTTGACCTCAGCCCATCGGTGCAGCCTATCCAGATCCTCCTGCAGAGCTTTCCTACCCTCAAGCAGATCGACACACGCACCTAACTTGGTGTCATCTGCAAACTTACTGAGGGTGCACTCGATGCCCTCGTCCAGATCATCGATGAAGATATTAAAGAGGACCGGCCCCAGCACCGAGCCCTGGGGGACGCCACTAGTGACTGGCCTCCGACTGGACTTGGCTCCATTCACCACGACTCTTTGGGCCCAGCTATCCAGCCAGTTTCTAACCCAACGAAGCGTGCGCCAGTCCAAGCCAAGAGCAGCCAGTTTCTTGAGGAGAATGCTGTGGGAAACAGTGTCAAAAGCCTTGCTGAAGTCAAGGTAGACCACATCCACAGCCTTTCCCTCATCCACCCAGCGCGTCACTCTGTCATAGAAGGAGATCAGGTTCGTCAGGCATGACCTGCCTTTCATAAACCCATGCTGACTGGGCCTGATCGCCTGCTTCCCCTTCAAGTGCTGCATGATGACTCTCAGGAGGATCTGCTCCATGAGCTTTCCTGGCACTGAGGTCAAACTGACAGGCCTGTAGTTTCCCGGGTCTGCCCTCCAGCCCTTCTTGTAGATGGGCATCACGTTTGCTAGCCGCCAGTTGATTGGGACCTCCCCCGATAGCCAGGACTGTTGATAAATGATGGACAGTGGCTTGGCCAGCTCCTCTGCCAGTTCCCTCAGTACCCTTGGGTGGATCCCATCCGGCCCCATCGACTTGTGCACATCTAAGTGCCGTAGCAGGTCACCAACCAGTTCTTCGTGGATAATGAGGGCCACATCCTGTTCCCTATCCCCTTCCACCAGCTCAGGGTACTGGGTATCCAGAGAACATCCGGTATTGCCGCTAAAGACTGAGGCAAAGAAGGCATTGAGCACCTCCGCCTTTTCCTCATCTCTTGTAACTAAGTTTCCCCCCGCATCCAGTAAAGGATGGAGATTCTCCTTAGTCCTCCTTTTTGTGTTGATGTATTTATAAAAACGTTTTTAGTTATCTTTAACGGCAGTAGCCAGATTGAGCTCCAGATGAGCTTTGGCCTTCCTAATTTTGTCCCTGCACAGCCTCGCTACTTCTTTAAAGTCCTCAGGAATTAATTTGGACCTGGTCTTCCTCTATGTAGATGATAATTTGTACCATGCAAACAGAGCAAAATCACTTGGAGAAATAGGTTATGCTAGTTAGGAATATAAATAGGAATTTTCTCAAGAAGGTGACTGGACAAAGACTATAATTTTCCAAATAGTGTGCTTGTCCTGTAACAAAATACATGTAAGTATAATCAGATCACAAAATATGATATCTTCTTAGTGTCTTTTTGTATGTTTTGTGAGGCTTTCCTACAAAGCTCTCTGAGGAAGGAAATAATAAAGATATTTTAAATGTATTCCTACAAGTTCTTCCTGCAAGATATACCCAAACATTTTTATAAACTAATCTGATTTAGTAATAATTCATTAATATTAATAAAAAGTATTAGAATGGCAATGCAGAAATGCATATGATCTTTAAAAACAGTGTTTAAAGTTGTGCTAGTCCCTGACACAATACTTATTTGCCTTTGCAGAGTCAGGGCCAAGTACAGGAGTTAAATATGACTGAAGTCTTGACCACAGCTTTCCAGCTCCCCTCTGTCACTACATTGGGTCAGGAATTCAGATTAGCTCATATTCTGAAGATGTTTCAGTTGATGCATTTTGAATGTCTATAGAAATGTTTGTCTTGAGCAAAACTTTAGCATTCAAGTCATTCATGCAACAAAGGATTGCAGAGATGGAGTAAAATGCATGAAATGAGTACCTGAGTTAGATTTCCAGCCTCCTGCAGTGTGGTACCTTCTTACCATTCTCATTTTATTTTATTTAAATTTATTTTTTTATTTTCAGAAATTAGAGGCTGATTTCTTTTCAGAAATTAGAAACTGGAGCTGTAAGTTTATTAAAAATTATTTACAGTTAAGCATGTGTATGTGTGTGTGTATGCAAATATATATATTTCAGACCCCAATGGGGAGAAGTGATAACTTCACAGGAGCTTTGCCTTTTCCTGGGAAGTCAGGCTGATTTGCAAATGTAAAATTACCTCTAATAAGTACAAGCCACAGTAACAAGTGCTACAAATTTTTCCACATCTCTTGATCTCACCAGCAATCCCACCACACTGCTATACCATTATTTGCATTTCTTGGATTTGTTCTTCTTCATCCCCATAAGTCTGGTGTGCAGACATCACCATAATTCTTGCACTTCCCCCAGAAGGGATGGATCTTTACACCTCACCTTGCATCACAGTGGGCCAGACCTCAGAAATTCTTGGGGACTTACCTGAAGCATTGATTATTTCTTTTTAAGACTCAAACCAGACTGAGCACCGCCTAACTCAAGCTTCTTGTGATTCAGACACTGGACTAGGAGGGAGGGATTGGTTGGGGAATAAGCATTGCGAAGAATTCCATAAAATGGATGGTCCTCTCTGATGTAAACATGGCCATCTCTGATGTCAATATGGTGACCTGCTGATGACTTAAGGGGGTCTTGATGATTCCCCTGGTCCTCTTTTGACAACCCATATTTCTGTTGAAAGGGTAATCCTAGCACCTTCCCATCTTCTGTAAGGCACTTCGAAATCCTATTTTAAGCTTTGGACAGACACTGTTATTGACTCAAGAGGGTGGTTCCACCTGAGTGATGTGCAGCAGTGGGGGCCCTGTGCTGGGTCCCCAAGGCTTGGGCTGCCTGTCACTCCACTGCATGCAGAGTGACAGGCCCTTAACGAGAACAGCTGAAGCAGGCAGTAGCCTAATAAAAGTAATCCTATTTACAGCCTGCCTTGAGATGTTGCTCTAAGTTGAAAAGTTCACCTCTGGCAGTTTCATGGGTTTGTCATCTTTTCTGCTATTTCCCTTGCATATAGCTCAAAGGCTCAGATTTTTATTAAATGGAAAATAGAAATGATAAAGGAAAAAAAAAATACAAACTAAAGCATGTTCTTGAATACGGCAGGAATCCCATCTCTTTAATGGCAGCACAATTTTTTCTCTCTGCCAGAGAGACAAAGCAGTTTTTATAAACGTAATCTACAATATCACATATCCTTTGTATGTGGCTGATATTATCTCCTATCCATGGGTATTCAATCCTTACTTAATTAACTTGGCAAGCAAAAGTATTATGCTGTGGCACAGTCAGTGTCTGTTATGCTCACAGACCATCATACCCAGCTGGGTATCAAGACTCTTTAGCTGCCTACAATTACTTTTGATCTGTGTGACATACAATAAATCCAGTCAGTAACCCCATAGAGCTTGGCTCTATATCGCCACTTTCTAAGGAATGGACAGACTGGGTTTTTGCTTCTTTTTCTGTAAAATTAAAAGCATTCTCTGCTCCCCAGATGAACCTGAATGAAACCTTATTTTTCACTGCTTGATTGTATTTCCTGGACTATTGTGTAGAAGAGTGGAAAATAGAGACTATGAGAAGGCACTGAGATCTATTTTAAGCATCTGCACCATTTGTTACGGGTTGGAACATTAACATTCACACAGTACCAGATTCACATTTCTATTAAGCGGTCATAAATATAGAGAAGAATCCTCTCTGACAAGGTTTGGCACTTTAGGGTGACCAAGGGACACAAACTGATTGACTAAATTTTTATTTAAAGAAATGGGTGCTCTGAAGTTGGGTCCTCTTTTGAGGTTTGGATGATTTCCAGGAATCAACATCTCTTCCACTGGTGTTTATTCATCCTTGTATTCTGATCTGACAAATTTAAGAGAGAGCAAGAGAATGGCTAAAGTATTACGGGAACTTACTTAGAAGACTAAACTCATTGAAATAACATCTCATTGTAGTCTTCTAGGCTATTGCAAATAAATAAAAGGATCTTGTTAGATTATAAAAATTATTTACTAAATTACCTTACTTTCAATAAATTGAAAGTCCTTTTTGATATTTTAGAAAGATCTGAATATATATATGTATATATATACTCATTAGAACAGTGACTTAACAATCAAAATTGGTCAGATAATAAAGCAAATACTTTTATAATCATTGTCACTGCATATATATATATATAAATTTAGGGCATAATGAACAGTACCTAGTACTTAAATATCATTTGCTTAGACAAGTGCAGCATTTTTACTACAAAATAAAGACTAATAAAATATTGTTAGCATTTTTTCAAAACATATTTATAGATTTATATATAGCTACCTTTATTAGCAAAAAAAAGTTATACAAAAAGCTGCGCTAAGAGTCACTGATGTGACTCTTAAACTTTGTGGAAGAAATGTGTTTAAAAGCTGCTGCTTACATGTGGAAGACCTGCTGCAGGGGAGATGGGGAAAAAAACAGAGAAATCCCAACAGCTAATGTTTGGGGAAATAGAGGAATTTAATTTTAAAATTTTGTGAGGGACTGTTGTGGAACAAATAGAAATCTATATAACAGCTATTCAAACTCTTCGTTCTCTGTATTTAATGGTAGCTGTATGTCATAGGTTAATTGAAGTTAAAGACCAAGAATCATTTTTGTTTTCTTTTTGCAGGAAATATAAAAATATATGCTGTAGTTTAATTGAAAGCATATAAATATAGAACCATAGAACCATTCAGGTTGGAAAAGACCTCTAAGATCCTCTAGTCCAACCTTTAACCTAGTACTAAAATCCACCACTAAACAAACTATACTACTAAGTTCTAAATCTATGTTTCTTGAATACCTCCAGGGATGGCGACTCAACCACTTCCCTGGGTAGCCTATTCCAATGTCATACTACCCTTTTAATAAATAAATTTCTCCTAATATCCAACCTAAACCTCCTCTGGTGTAACCTGAGGCCATTTCCCCTCGTTTTATCATTTGGTGCTTGGGAAAAGAGACTGATAAAAATATTATGTTTAGAGACAGAGTTTCTTTGAGATGTTAAGTATTGTTGGTAAATCTAAATATAGGGAGAAAAGAAGAAAGTCAGTCTGCCTTAAAGAGAGACCTTATTATAAGAATTTCTCTTTAGACTTTTAACACTTCAACAATTTTACAAGCTATTTTTATTAAAACTGAACTTAACTTTTAAGAGTTCAAAATTGGCTGGAAGATGTACATGAAACCATATGTCAAACAAAGATCATTAGTTTCAGTTTGGGGGGGGGGGGGGGGGGTGGCAGGGCAAGATGGTGAAGTGATAGAAATATCTATCACTTCAAACATCTGAGGTATGTCAAGCACAACTTCAAGTGTCTTCCTAGAGTCACTTTGAGCTATAGGATCTTCAAAACACTGAAGAAGAAAATGTGAGGAGGAAAAAGAGCAAGTTTCCAGTTCTTTACTTCCCAAAATAGGGAATATATGTGCTGAAAGTAGAAAGAAACTGATTAAAATGATAGATTCAAAATCTGACTATTCTAATTGGAAATGGATTTGTACCAACCTACAGACAAAAAGCCATTCACACATCAGTCATTCTGAAATTTATTCACTGTGAATGCAGTGGACCAAACTTTCCTAATAGCAAAAAAAAATGTAAATACATACTTAGCAACTTCTCAGATACAATTATCTTTGTTACAACATCTGGTAGCTGAAAGCTAAAGATTAGGAAATATGCTGGGAGTTTGCTGGGGACTTTGCCACTCATGCATTCCATCAAAATTGAGTGAATTGGGAATAGCTGTGATTACCCAGAGGTAATAATGATGCTAAAAGTGAAAAAGATTAAGATGATCCTTTTTTTTTTTTTTTTTTTCATTTTACTCTTTTTTTTTTTGAAGTTGATTATTTCACAGAAATGCATCAACTTGGAGGAAAAAATAAATAAAGTATGAAATCAAAGCACTGAGGTCAAGATCATCTTGATTATCTCTACCTGACTAAATGGAAGGCATCCAATCTAAGTAGTTCTGTAAACTTCATTCAGTAGTCAATGATGAAAAATAAATGTCCCCAAATAAATGTCCACTTGTTATCCTGTCCTGATAAAGATGTCCAAGGCCGCTAATAACACCTTGAAGGTGTTTTCTCTCACTTGAGGCCATGGTGAACTTATACAATGACCTTAGAAAATCTCTCCTTAAATATGACTAATGTGTCTATCAACTCTTCAATCTGCTAGGTGTTCAGTTCCTTGATGAAGTGTTTTAAAATCATAAAGACCTCTGTTGTATCTTGTAGTTATATCTGAAGCTTTTTCTAATGACTCTGGATTTCTGTCTGAGACAATATGAGTCCTGTTCTTACAGTTGGATTCAGATGAAGATATCTCCATTGTAAACATCTGGAAGTAGATGTTTGAATCTACAGCTGCATACCTCTCCCTCCTTTACACTTTAGGTGAGATAGCTCTTACTTAGACGTTAGAAAGATATGAGTTGGGATCTTAGAAAGATATGAGTTGGGATCCTTCAGGTGTTCTGAGTGTTTGAGAATGACAGCATGAGTGCAAGGTTCCCTTAATCATCCCAGATTAAATGAGTTGTTTTTTTCTGTTTTTGTTGTTGTTGTTGTTGTTGTTTGTTTTGTTTTGTTTTGTTTTCCTAGTTCCCTCAACTAGAAGTCTGTAGAAAGAGCTTCCTTCTCAGTTAACTTCTAATGGCTTAGCCTGAAGTCTGGTGAGGTATGAGGCACTGGTATAAAACTTCCTTTCTATTCAGCCGATCTAAAAAATGGTTTCACATTCATTTGTTGTATATGTTGGCTGGTGTCAACACAGAAATTTTGTGTTTTTTTTTGACAATGGGGCGTTTTATTCGGCACCTGGCCTGATAGCCGCAGATGGGTCCCTATCTCTAAGGGGAAAACAGATCCTAGGCCAGGAGCTGGCAGGGCTCATTGAGAGGGCTTTAAGGAGGGGGACGGGGCTGAAACAAGGCTTGTTAGAGCTGTGCTAGGGGGAATAATGGCTAGGCCAGAGGAAAGGCAATGGCCCAGCTGAAGTGCATCTACACTAATGCATGCAGCATGGGTAACAAACAAGAGGAACTGGAAGCCATCGTGTGGCAAGCAGGCTATGACTTGGTTGCCATCATGGAAACGTGGTTGGACCACTCTCTTGAATGGAGTGCTGCAACATCTGGCTATAGGCTCTTCAGAAGGGACAGGCAGCACAGAAGGGGTGGTGATGTGGCTTTCTATATCAAAAAGAGTTTTGATATCATGAAACTTGAGGCTGGGAATGATAAGGTTGAGTCCCTATGGGTTAGGATCAGTGGGAAGGCCAACAAAGCAAGCATCGTGGTCAGGGTCTGTTATAGACCGCCGAACCAGGATGAGGAGACTGATGAGGAGTTTACAGGCAGCTGACAGAAGTTGCGAAATCATCAGCGCTTGTTCTTGTGGGGGACTTCAACTTCCCAGATAAATCCTGGAAGCACAACACAGCCCAGAAAAAGCAGTCTAAGAGGTTTCTGGAGAGCGTGGAAGATAGCTTCCTGATGCAGCTGGTTAGTGAGCCTACCAGGGGAGGTGCCCCACAACACCTTCTCTTCACAAACAGAGAAGGACTGGTGGGAGATGTGGTGGTTGGAAACTGTCTTGGGCAGAATGACCATGAAATAGTAGAGTTCTCCATTCTTGGAGAAGCCAGGAAGGTGACCAGTAAAACCTCTGTCTTGGACTTCTGGAGGGCTGACTTTTCAGAACACTGGTTGGCAGAGTCCCTTAAGAGGTGGTTCTGAAGGGCAGAGGAGTCCAGGAAGGCTGGGCACTCTTCAAGAAGGAAATCTTAATGGTGCAGGAGCAGTCAAGTGCCCAAAGTGCCCAAAGTGCCCAAGTGCCCAAAGACGAGCTGGCACGGAAGAAGACCGGGCTGGCTGAACAGAGAATTGTAGCTTGAGCTTAGGAGAAAAAAGGTTTACAATATTTGGAAAAGAGAGCAGGCCACTCCGGAGGACTATAAGAATGTTGGGAGGCAGTGAAGGGACAAAATTAGAAAGGCCAAAGCACAACTGGAGCTTAATCTGGCTATTGCCATTAAAGACAATAAAAATTGTTTTTACAAATACATCAACACAAAACAGAGGACTAAGGAGAATCTCCATCCTTTATTGAATGTGTGGGGGAACTTGGTTACAAAAGATGAGGAAAAGGCGGAGGTGCTTAATGCCTTCTTTGCCTCAGTCTTTAGCGGCAATACCGGTTGTTCTCTGGATACTCAGTACCCTGAGGTGGTGGAAGGGGATGGGGAGCAGACTCTGCCCCTCACTATCCATGAGGAAATGGTTGGTGACCTGCTATGGCACTTAGATGTATGGAAGTCAATGGGGCCAGATGGGATCCACCCCTGGATACTGAGAGAACTGGCAAAGGAGCTGGCCAAGCTGCTTACCATCATTTATCAACAGTCCTGGCTATCGGGGGAGGTCCCAGTTGACTGGCGGCTAGCAAATGTGACGCCCATCTACAAGAAGGGCCGGAGGATAGACCCAGGGAACTATAGGCCTGTCAGTTTGACCTCAGTACCAGGGAAGCTCATGGAGCAGATTATCTTGAGTGTCATCACGCAGTACTTACAGGACAACCAGGTAATCAGGCCCAGTCAGCATGGCTTTATGAAAGGCAGGTCCTGCTTGACGAACCTGACCTCCTTCTATGACAAAGTGACATGCTGGATGGATGAGGGAAAGGCTGTGGATGTGGTCTACCTTGACTTCAGCAAGGATTTTGACACCATTCCCCACAATATTCTCCTCAAGAAACTGGCTGCTCATGGCTTGGACTGGCATACGCTTCGTTGGGTTAAAAACTGGCTGGATAGCCGGGCCCAAAGAGTTGTGGTGAATGGAGTCAAATCCAGTTGGAGGCTGGTCACTAGTGGTGTTCCCCAGGGCTCAGTACTGGGGCTGGTTCTCTGTAATATCTTTATCGATGATCTGGGTGAGAGGATTGAGTGCACCCTCAGTAAGTTTGCAGATGACACCAAGTTAGGTGCATGTGCCTATCTGCTCGAGCGTAGGAAGGCTCTGCAGGAGGATCTGGGTAGACTGGAGCGATGGGCTGAGGTCAACTGCATGAAGTTCAACAAGGCCAAGTGCCGGGTCCTGCACCTGGGGCACAATAACCCCAAGCAGAGCTACAGGCTGGGAGATGAGTGGTTGGAAAGCTGCCTGGCAGAGAAGGACCTGGGAGTGATTGTGGATAGTCGGCTGAATATGAGCCAGCAGTGTGCTCTAGGTGGCCAAGAAGGCCAACAGCATCCTGGCTTGTATCGGAAGCAGTGTGGCCAGCAGGGCTAGGGAGGTGATCGTCCCCCTGTACTCGGCTCTGGTGAGGCCGCACCTCGAGTAGTATGTTCAGTTTTGGGCCCCTCACTACAAGAAGGACATGGAGGTGCTCGAGCGAGTCCAGAGAAGGGCGACGAAGCTGGTGAGGGGTCTGGAGAACAAGTCCTATGAGGAGTGGCTGAGGGAGCTGGGATTGTTCAGCCTGGAGAAAAGGAGGCTCAGGGGTGACCTTATCGCTCTTTATAAGTACATTAAAGGAGGCTGTAGCGAGGTGGAGGTTGGTTGGTCTATTCTCCCATGTGCCTGGTCACAGACCATGGGGGAACGGGCTAAAGTTGCGCAAGGGGTGTTTTTGATTGGATATTGGGAAGAACTTCTTTACCAAGAGGGTTATGAGGCATTGGAATGGGCTGCCCAGGGAACTGGTTGAGTCACCATCCCTGGAGGTCTTTAAAAGACATTTAGGTGTAGAACTTAGTGATATGGTTTTGTGGAGGACTTGTTAGTGTTAGGTCAGAGGTTGGACTCGATGATCTGGAGGTCTCTTCCAACCTAGACAATTCTGTGATTCTGTGATATTTCTCTATATTTTTTTTTGGTTTTGTTTTGTTTTGTGTTATGCTGCCTGGGACAAAATAGCTGTCTCAGTACATATCTGTGTGACAGGTATAGGGAAAAATGAACTGAACAAAGTCATGACAAACCTGAAATAAAAGGTTATTTCCAAACATAATGGCAATTTTATCACACTTTCTGCTGTGAGTTGGCTGTAGGTGAATCTCTGGGGATAAAAAATTGTATGAGTGCTTCCTCCTCTCTGGTGTGGTCTTCTCTGCCTTGTTCTGTCTAAAATAAAGGCATACCCCAAAAGTTTTAAAAATCTTCCTTACCCCACACCTCACCATCTTGCATTAAGATGAGAAAGTGAACATTGGATTAAGGCCAACGTTGTAAGGAGTGGCACTTAATTTGACTGTCATTGTCTCATAGCAAAATAGATATGGTAAGCCTGACAGCTGGTTTCATACAGGATTCTGCTTTTCATCTTTCCTAGTAAAAAACAAAGACAATAATACTGTTTTTCTCCCTTAAACAATAGTTGGCATGGTTTTCTTTGGTTTACAGGTTTGTGTACAGGGTTTCACCTGTACAAACTTTAAGAAGTGAAAAGATGGAAATGCAACACTACTACATCTAATACAGTTATGATCTAGTCCCTCTGTTGCTGTACTGGAGAAAATTAGTGTCATGGTGATGAAATCCAGCTATATCACAATTTCAAGTGATGCACTAGTATCCATGGCAACAAGGTCTTCCCTTCCAGTAAATGCCTGTAATGGTGCTTTTAAGATTGTACATCAAAGCCAAAGCGCAGTGTTGAATCACCCCAGAGCAAGTACTGACTTCAAAGCAAAAAGTTCAGAACAATAGGTTATTCACAAACAGAGAATAATTCTTTTCCAATTTACAAGTTTTTCTTTGGGATATGGTCCAAGATAAAAGTGGGATCAATATAGTGGAAGGAGTACTAGTTGTCTACTCCGAGGTTTCTGTAGCACTTCCTGTACTCTCTTGGTTTGCTGCATGGCTTCTGCTGCTCTCCATGGGCCTGGTGTTCACTGCAGTCCCTTTGAGCTCTATAACAGTCAGTGTGATTCAGGATGACAAGAGAGAAGAATGTTTACAGAAATAAGAGGGATCTGGGGAAGGAAAATAATTGAAACTGATGTCCTATTTGTCTGGCTATCTGTTCTACTAGTCTTATTGTGAAATGTTAGCACTAAATTAAGAGACTGTTTTTGAAAAAGCTAATGAATCTAGCATAAAAATGGCTTTAAAAACAAACCTACCAAATAAAAACCAACCTTAAAGATATTAATGTCTGAGGAACATTAATGTTTTGCAAGGAATATTGAGCTTATTGTTAATTAATTCTGCAACCCCAAAAAATGTGCGTTGAATAAAAATTCCTGGTTACATAGGATTTTTATTTTTACAACATCCATGTAGTAGTAAAGCCTGTAACCTTTCTTGAAAACTGAAACTCCGTGTTTCTCATTCTTAAAATGATTTCTGTTACATATAATGGCAGGAGTTATTCTACTTTGCCTGAAATATCTTATTTTTCACCTCAAACATTTACAATGCACTATCCTTTATTGTGTGGTGACTGTAATGACCAGGTCAGGACACTGGTGCTTCAAAGGACTTTAAGTAACAGTAACTACAGGGAATGTAATGAACTCACAAGAGGAAATATTTGGCTGAATATCTGAAATGGCTCACTAAGAGGCCAAAGTTTTGTTGTTGTTGTTGTTGTTGTTGTTTTGTTTTGTGATTGAATTCCTTATGTGACAGATACTGCAAATACAGAGATTTTTTTATCTTCATGTGTATATATTTATCTGTGTGTATACAGCTTTCTTTGTATATACTGGTGAGTTTATTTCCAACATTTGGAACCATGTCAACTCTTCAGAAATTTATTAAATTTGGAAAACCATAAACATTTGAGTGTGTGCCAGGCTATTTGATTGTTTCTTTCTTGTCAATTTTTTTGTAAGAAGCAATTTTGAATTAGCCATGTCTTGGTAAAGACTTAGTTTTCCTTACTTTGTTTGTATGATAACGCTGTTAAGACCAATGAATGGATGATGGGAGTTTCGGTGCATGTTTGGGGGGGGGGAAATAATCTGAGTCACACCTATAAGAAAACAAAACTAATAACAATAGACATATAATCATAAAATGGCTTAGGTTGGAAGGGACCTTAAAGTTCATCTAGATCCAACCCCTGACGTGGATAGGGTTGCCACCCACTAGATCAGGTTGCCCAGGACCTCATCCAGCCTGGCCTTGAAAACCTCCAGGGTTGGGGCATCCACGTCTTCACTTGGCAACCTGTTCCAGTGCCTCACCACCCCCTGAGTGAAGAATTTTCTTCCTTTTTAGATCTCCCTTCTTTTAGTTTAACACTACCTTCCACACACACACACACACACCCATCTTGTCCTATCACTATTTGCTTATGTAAAAAGTCCTTCTCCCTCTTTTTTATAAGTCCCCTTTAAGTACTGAAAGGCCACAATTAAGTCTCCCTGGAACCTCTCTTCTCCAGGTTGAAAAAAACACAACTCCCTCAGTCTGTCTTTGCAGGAGAAGTGATCCACCCCTCTGATCTGCCTTGCAGCCCACCTCTGGTCCCTCTCTAACAGGTGCAAATTTTTCTTGTGCTGAGGGCCTGAGATTATGTCTTTAAAAGAAAATAATCAAACAGAAAATTAAGCTAGAATGATATATCTCTAATCCGTGAATGTGAGATAAAATTACCTTACAACTACGTCTTATATAGTCTCAGAAGTTCTCCAAAGCCAACAACAAAAACAAAATAAACAAACAAAAAAAGCTAAATATAGCTAATATAAAAGATATAGCTAATAAAAATATAGTTAATAGCTAAAAATACTGTGTAAAATAACTGCTGACTACTAGCTTTTCTTTGATCCTGGCAAAAACAGCTGAGGTCTTTCCCTTCAGCTCTTCACAGTGACAGATTCTTTTCTTACTCAGTTCCAGCCTCTAAACTCTCCTTGCCCATAGCTTATCTTTTGCAATGATCTCACACACATGCTGAAAGTGCAGTTTAGAGTTAAGTTTGCAGTTATTGTTGACTAATTCTATCAGGTTTCTGTGAAGTTTTTCTTGCATATGTGTGTTTTTCTTAACCAAAGGAGATGAGAAGAGAATTGATTTTTTGGGGAAGGTTAATACTTCACATTATTAAGTCACCAAAGAAGTGTAAAAACAAAACAGCAACAACAGCAAAACATGCTTTCATGTTCCAATTAAACTAGTTAACCAATCTCTTTCAAGATGTGTATTAAGAAGACAAATATTTCTCTTTGTAAAAGCTTTCACTCAAAGCAAATGATGTACTATTCAGTACCACTCAAAATTGTGGTCATTTTACCCATATGAATGCCGGTAACTGTAGTCCAATAATTGTATACTTATACTGCTGTTTGTCTGGTTCTCATTGAGAAACGAGACTTAATTAGAATTCCAAGTGTAATCCACTCATTTCATGGAAAAAGCTTCTAAGTGCAAGATCTGACATTCAAAACAAAATCAATACTTTTGTAGAACATTTAAACATCTCAGGTGATATCACAGGACTGGGGTAATTTACATCTTGTGCAAAGCTTTAATTAGAGATGCAACAGTGGTAAGAGTTCTATTCTTCATTATTCAGTCCTGCTTTACTGTTCTGCTCATACAAGGCTATTGATTAAACATTTGTGTTTATTATATCTTCCCCCTTCCAATCATGAGAAATGAGAGTTAAGATAGATGAAATATTTTCATTCCTTGTCAGGTATAAGAGACATTCAAGGTCAAATGCAGATAAGAAGAAGGAAACGGAAGGATTTTGTTTACGTAGTATTGAGTGTGATTTTATTTATTTATTTATTATTATTGTGTTTTAAGAAATATCCCTGAATTTCTGTTAAGAGTCAGGTATTAGCATTGTTCTTATCTGTTTAAAAAGTATTAGATTTGCTGAGATCATAATATCTAGATCTCAAAGTTCCTTCAACTTCTGAAAAGAATTCATAGAGCCAAACTCTGAAAGTTCATTTAGATGCCAAGATACCTCACTCTAAGTAGAGACCAATAGATCCCAGAGAGATAGTTCATGAACTAAAATATAATTCAACGTTAAATCAAAAGGCCAACAGATTGCAAAAAGACATCTAGTCCACCTTTCTGCTTTAATAGGGAAGCTTGATAAACTTAAAGACATCCAGCTCTGGAATCTATTCATTAACCTTTGTGGAGCTCCAGTGATTCATTTGCTGTTAAAAAATAATTTCCTTACATCCATCACCTCTCTGCAGTTGAAACCTGTTATTTCTTGGCTATTCTAACTTGGAGGTAAATCACATATTGTTTTCCTTTTCACTGATGTGTTTTGTAATATATTAAAAGCCAATTATCTTGTTCTTACCAAATGCTTGCTGGAATCTGGTGCTTGGTCCTGAATTCAGCTCCTTTGGGAATCTAATTGAGATAGAGGTCTAATTGCCAGAGGTCTAGTTGCCAAGTGGAGATGAGTAGACCCATCCACAAATGTTTTGAATCTTAAGTGGGATGAATCAAGCTGAAGTGGATGAAGCTAGGCTTAAGTGCTTTGTTTTAGAAGGCTTTAAAGGCTTTATACCATGCAGCAATAAAATTCTGAAGAGAGAGAGGTAAGAAAAAATAGAGAAAGTACAGTTACATAGGTCATCTTCTGGTTGTCTGGAGCTGAAAGTCAAGAAATGAACAAGTAAGCCCTGGGGCATCTTAGATAATTTTGAAGAGGTCAGATATCAACCTTACAGCTAAGTCCATTTGTTTCAAAAGGCACTGAATGTCTATTTCAGAGGGAAGGATTGAAGAGAAGGATAAAGAGACTGTCAGCGATAGATGAGAGAAAAAGCAGAGCTCCTTTCATCAGACTTTCACAAGATTTAAAGGCTGAAGTCTTACCACTACTGGTTAACAGGGAAGAACAAGAAAACCTAGAGAAACACCGAAATAGTATTGGTCCACTTGCTACTGTTTTCTGGTATATGTGTCTATGCCCATAACAGAAAATTTGTGCTGCTGAAGTGTAAATGTTAATGACTTTTTTTTTTTTTTTTTGGCAGTAGTGCTTGTCTAGCTGTCTTCTCTGATTTGACGTAGCCCAGGCAATGCAATGCTATTTGTTCTGCAGCTCTAGCTCCAGATATACACAGTGTCCTACAGGTCCCAATGTGAGATCTGTTAGTGCTATGTGGGGTTTTTGGATGTTGTAGGATATCTTGAATGCAGCTAACCCCCCTAAGTGGGGGCAACTGAAAGAAATCCAAAATCAGAAAAATTCTCCTTGCTTTCAGAGATGGCCAAACACATGGAAAAACAGAAAACACATGGACACCTTATGATCCAATCCCAAAAGTAGTATAGCCACATCAATGTAACATCAGAAGGATAATTGGCTTGCAGCAAATAAATCTTACTTGAGAATAACTTGTCAGCATTCCTTTGGGGGGTTCTGCACTGGTGATGGAGACAGAGCTAGCAAGGCTAGCAAGGCTAACTATGTTGAGTGAGGTTTCATAGGTATATATATAAATATATATATATACATATTTATATTTATATATATATATACAGATATCTATTCTCTCTATATATATATTTGGATTAAGAAAAGCAAGAAGTGTTTTGAAAAAGGTATCTATGTATATCTTAATTATGTTTTACGACATGAAATCCTGCAGAGTTGAATTTGTCCCAGTTCTTAAACGCTAGTCGTTTCAAATTCAGAAATATTTTAGGAATATTTTGACCTTGATAAGGCCGATTTTCTGGAATTCTATTGCTTCCTCATCAGTTTCAACAAACAGCTCATAGATTGTGATTCTTACCTGTATATCTGCTATTATACAGGCTCACTAGGGAGAAATCTCCTTACTAAGATGCTTCTACAGCACCCTGTACACTGATATTCAGCTTCAACATTTATTATTTTTTCTACTTGGATTGTAATAAAATGATAAATAAAAGTATATTTATATAGTTTTCCCGTTAACATTAATCTTGTTTTCTTTTACTTTCATTTGAAATGTGAGAAGGATGATAAAGTGTATGGATGAATTTTCTTTAGTATCTTTAAAGAAAGTGTCTTTAAAGCAGTGTATTTAAGGAAAGTGCATTACTTAAGGAAGGTGTTCTATCAAAAGAGGCCTCAGAAAAAGGCAAATTTGCTTATGAGATAGCTGGGAAAATGGTAATAAAGGCTGCTATTTTTTCAAAGAAAGGGATAATAAAGAATGCAATAATACTAAGATTTGTCTTGCTAACAAAGGTAACATTTAATAATAAACAGCAAAAAACATGGAGGTTTGGGGATTTGATTTTAGAGTTCTTTTTGTAGAAGATGAAATAATATAAGAATGAATATTATGGAATGGCATTCTGGAATATATTTGCTGATAATGGAAATAAGGCTGGCCTATTCACTGAGGTTATACATTGAACAGTTCTGCACTGTATTAAAAATTACTGAGTCTTTCAGAAGTAAGCCAATGCACTGCATGTAGCCATTCAAATTCTGTTAACCATTAAACTAAATAGAATACTATTTCATGCATGATTTCATTCAGCTAGATGAAGAATGCAGTAACAGGTCTGAATAGGTAATGGGTAAAAGTGGAAGTAAAAATAATAACAATAAAAAAATCCTTGTGTTGGGTGGCACTTCCATGTGATTTCAAATGCCTTATTAGTGGCCATTAAGCATACCCCACTCATGTGTCTTAAATATTACCATCAAGGACAGAATCATCTATTAATAACACAGTTGTTTGTGCCTACTGTAAGGAAACAAGCAGGTTAAAAGTGGCTACTGGTGATCTAGGATTTTTTTTTTTTTTATGGTAAATTCTTTAAGTTTGGCATCTGGCAAATCCCTGTAACAAATGACAAACTTTGTGGTTTACCTGAAGTCAGCTGTCATCCTTCCATTTTATTAATGTCTTTTTTGGTTAATGAAATCTGAGGTTGATTGAGTGTGAGTCTAATGGGGCTATATTTTGCTTCAGTAATGGAAAAAAATGTCTCTACATGAAAGCATTGTGTAAATCTGGATGATGTCTACTAGTCCAAATTACTATCTTGTTCATATTGCTTTCCAAGATCAAGATGCTTCTCTGCTATTTATAGCTCTTACTTTTAAACATCCTTTTTCTGTCACTGAGCTTGCAGCCATAGTTGTCCCACTCAATTTTTTTGCAATGATACACAACTAACTTATCCTGAAAGAAGTCTTAAATTTCATTCAGACTTGTTATTTATTTTTCCTCCAATCAGTATAGCTTATAATTTTTCTCTGCTCTGGGAAAACAGATCTTTAAAAGCACTATGTACATATGCTACTTTTGAATATTATTTTACCTTCATCAGTTCTAATACATGTTTAATTTCTCCTAGCTCACTATAACAATATCCCCAGTACTTCTGTCTTGGGGGGGCGGGGGGAAAGAAGGGGAGGTGGGTTGGGGGAAATACATTTGTTTTTGCATTTTGAGCTCTTCTGGAACTACTGTAGTAATTCAGTTTATAAGGACAGAACACATAAATTTAAAAGAGCCTGAGGAAAGGTAACATAGCAGACAGGCTAGCATATAACCAGGTCACCTGTCAGAAATTCTCATGACTTATAAATTATGTGCTTTAGTGTCAAATGAGCTCTGTTGGTATGTCTCTCATTGCTATCGATAACCAAGTTAGTAGCTTATAGTAAGGTTAGCTAAGCCCATATGAATTTCATAAACAATTGTTGGATAACTCTGAAAGCTTAGAACCAGTTAACTGGGCTTAGGGATTTTAGTGAAAGTTTTGCCGTGCTAATTATTTTAATATATTTTTTTTTTTGCATCAGGCAAGGAAGTGAGTCAAATCCACATGTAACAGTTGCTCTAAATACACACAGGAGATTATTTCTCTGTCTGGATCACACATTCTGGCTACAATTATAAAAGCACAAACAAATTTCTGGGGTTATATTAAAGTCAGGCATATTGATATTCAGTAGCAGTGAAAAAAAAAAGTTTTAACAGAACATTTATATAATTTTGAGACTAAATTTGTATTATAATACTTTTAAATCATTTCAGAATAGGAATTTTAAAGTATGCTATGGAGAATCCTTAACAAGAAAGCTTATGATGGTATTAGTGGTAAGCTTTACTGGCTTCCCTTGCAAACTTAGAATATCCTGGAGAGGGAGGGCTTCCACAGACTTCCACTTAAAAGTTTCTCATGTTGTATTGAGAATTTTAGAAACATTATAGTTAACAAAAACACAAACAGCTCTTCCAACTTACTGGCCTGCAGATTATTTAATTAATATTTTTACAACTCTAAACTCTATTATTTACATATATATATATATATATGTAAATAATATATATATTACTTACATATATATATTTACATATAACTATGTATTTTGCAGCAATCACCTTTTTTATTTGTGAAGTTTGATATCAATTCCTTCTTAACCTTTTAAGGATTTTTCTGTTGATAAGGTTCTACTCAGTTAATCTTGTTACATTCCCTAGATAATTGGAACTGAAACAGCCTTAGAGAAACGCAGTGTTTAATGCATCTCTGGTGCAGTGTTAGAAGATTGTGTTGTTGACATTTGTCAGCATCTTTGATCTTTGTCTTTGTTTTTAACTTGTGGATATACTTAATATATTTACAGCAGAAAGGTTTCTATTCCCTTTAAAATTCTTGGCACAGCATCACTTTATCTTTTTGAACAGTGCAGGATTTATAGCTTACTGAGTCTGGCAAAGGCTTTTTGCTTTCATTTTCTTCTGTACTTGCGGTATTAACAAATCATTTAAATGAAATTCCCATACGGCATTCATGCACTTTACAGAGCAATAGGACAACATAACAGAGCAATACTACTAAAGATATTCCTACAAATTAGAGGAAAATACAATCAGATTGTATTGAGAGTCCATTTAAATTAGGACTACAGGATGGTCTTTATGTTTCTTTGGAGAGGCTAATCTACAAATAAATGACTGCAAAAGGAGAAAAACTACTCAAGCTGTAGTTTCTGGGGAGTTGCTGGAATATGTATGAGCTGACAGTGGAAGATCGCTACATGTGACAGCTGATATGCAATGAGTAAGATAATAAGGCAAGAGAAAGATAAATCGCAGAGTCTTTTGAAAGGTAACGTAGAGTTGTGTTGATCCTGCAGCACTGTCTTGCATTATTTACAAATCCATGTAAGAATTCTGTAAGAATGGAAGATACTTAGTTCCTCTAAGTCCATAAAGCAATGTGTTCTGGAAAAGGAGGAAAACTAGATTAGCAGAATATTTAAAGATCATCCTTAAATCCTTTGCCTACAAAGAATTACCAGTTCTGAAAAGACAGTGTCCCTTTTTAAGGAAATGGAGGATTTCTAGATTACCAGTGTGAGCAGGAGACAAGAGACTTAATTCAAAGCAGATATAAGTGTCTTTAAAGCTCATTCAGGGGGCATTGAGGAGGGTAAAAAAAAAAAAAAAAAAAAAGAGAGAGAGAGAGAGACATATAATCAGCTGACAAATCCACCTCAATACATAGCATTTCAGGCTGATTAATGATTTCCCTACTCATAAACCTAAGCAAGTGCAGGTTTAAAAAATAAAAACAAAAATTGCTCTTTCCACGTCAGCTGCACAAAGGTCACTAGATGCACAGCAAGAGTATTTATCCACAAATAAATTAGTCTCATTCACTACCTTTCCGTTACTGTGCCTCCTCCCTTTTTTACTTATCCAGTTGACTACAGTACTCTCTTACACTTGGTCTTGTAAACTTTGGGGCAGAGAATATGACTGTGATGAGCTGTATACATGTAGACCAGAAGGCTATATCAGCAAAAGGCTCAAGACAACTGCTATGTTGTTTGTTTTGCGTTGTATGGAAACTGGAACTAGTTATGCAAATTTTTTTTGGGGGGGGGAAAAAAAGCATACCTTGCATATAAAACAACAACTTAATGTTGGTATAGTTGAAATACTAACAGTCTACTGCAAGGCCTGGTAGATTATTACAGAAAGAGAGGAATAATACTGCAGAAATGCTCATTGTGAACTATCTTATCAACATCCACATTCTTCCAGGATATACTTTTTTCTTTTTTTTTTGGTTATGCTCACGCTTCCACTGATCCTTGGCGTCCTTCCTAACATTGATAATGTCAGTTTGGGGGTGACTATGGTGTGATTATGGTTTAGGGGGTGGCTATGGTGACTCACAGCATCCCTAGCCCTTCACTCTGGAAAACAATATTGACACATTACATCCAAAACTACTATTTGTGGTGGTATGCATGTAAGTTAGACATTATTACTTTTCTCTTTTTCTTCTTAAAATTTGGTTTTACACTTCTGCAGGGCTGAATTTCTCTGACCATTGCTGAGCTGTTTATTGCAGAGGGTCAGCAGTGCCAGCCTGTGCCCCTTCTCTGTTCATCCCATGATGGTATCAGTATCCCACCACATCTCATGATGTGTCCACATTCCATGACAACCTCTGCTGTCACCTCACATCTCTATTTCTACTGTTCAATCACAACATTAGTCATAAATATATTGTTATATACAGAGTAGCTACCTTTCACATCTATCTATTTTTACTGTACCATGTAAATATAAACAAAGTGAAAATAAATTATCTGTAAGGCTCTAATGCTAGAAATAATAATAATAATAATTAATAATAATAATAATGACGCTGTTTCTGCTAAAGAAGCTAACACAATTCCCCAGGCAAGTCAACACAAGTTCAAACAAAATGAGCCTGACAAGACATGCTTTTGAGACCTTGCAAACTCTGTGCAAAGTTTCTTAGTAGCAATAGCAATACTGTTTGCACCACAGGACTACAAACAAATATTCATAATAGAACTTCATCAGATCTAGCCTTTGGGAAGACAGCATTAAAATCTGCAGTACACAATTTTATATTTTTTAATCATTTCTGAAATGGGCATGTGAAATGTTGGGAAAACCCCACCTGTCAGAAGGTGGCAAGGAGAAGATGTAGACACATAACCTTAACGCCTAAACTTAAGTAAATCTGACCTGATCATTACCTGGACATTACCCCAGTTCTGTCCCATGGTCAATTCTTCCTGGGGCAGAATATTTTCTTTTCTAGACTGCTGTTCTTTTGCATGTGATAGCCTGCAGCGTTTCCCTCCAGGTTCTGCCTAGAGGTTCCTTGTCTCAGGCCACTTTGTTCATATAGCTGTTGCCTCAGGGACATCGTGAGGATAAATTTATTAAGACTTGTAAAACATTCAGATGTTATAATGAGAAAGGCCGAATAAAACATTACAAGAAAAAAAAAAAAAAATCAAGCAGGATATATTATCAGGACTACGGAATCAGCTTTCTAGAACACATTTGTCAGAGCTTCTTTCCCTGAATTACTCACCAGTAAAGTCTACCACTTTATAATCAGTTCTTAGACTGTCAATTGAGTAGTTAAATGCTTTAGGGAGAGTATCATAACTAATCAGTGAATCATTTATTTACAAATAGTTTTCCCCTCTTGAGCAGCTGCACTGTTGATTGAACTGAGGCTCTCTATCAGATAGTGAGATAAACCTACATTCATTATGTGTTGCTCCAAAGCCTGTTGAAGTCAATGAATCTTTTAATTGACTTCTTGGGCTTTAGAATAGCCTCTATATCTGTAATCTCTAAAAGCCATACAGAAACACTGTTTCCAAATTTCGTCTCTATTATTCGTCTACAAGAAAGAAAAGAATCACTGAGAAACTTTTCATTTTCTCATTGTACATGAATCCAACTGATACATAATATTGGCTGGGGAATACTGAATACATAAATGGAGATGAAAACTTGTACATCTTGAGGGGCAAAGGAAGAACATGTCCAGTGTGAATTATCAAACAGCAAATAACTTGATGAAGCTGAGAAACAAAATTTTTTTATTAAAAATCAAATAGCACATGTGGCACAGGACAATGCATAGGAGGAAAAATTACTTTTAAAATTATCTTTACTCATCCAATAATAACAAAAATTATTTGTGTCTTCTAATTTTTCTGCTTCTGGTCATATTTTATTCTTATCTTTTAAGTTTTTTGTTGTTTTTTTGGGAGTCTATTTTTCCATGTTGCATCTTTTCTGAGCTTATATGAATATTTCTGTTTATGAAATGGGGACTTTCCAGAGGAGGTGACTGCTTGATATTAAACAAGTCAAAAAATTAAAGGTATTTACAGATTATAACAGCAAGATGAGGAAAGATAATACTGAAGCTTCATCCTGTTATTGATGTAGGTTATAAAACGTTATATAACTTCAGAAATCAAATAGATGGACGGTTGTCATGCATAATTAATGGATCAGGGAGATTCTTTCCTTTCCCTGAAAAAACAAACAAACAAAAATAATAATAATTTTCCTTCTGCTTTGTTTGCATTTTTTGTATGCTTTGAGGGGTTATTCAGTGCTGGGCATTGTCTTATTCTTTGAAATTAATTTTATAATTTCAGTGTTATTATCGTGCAGGACAGATCTTCCCAGACCTTATGTAACTGTTAGTTGAAGCTTACAATTTTTCCAGGCATGTAAGAAATTAATTCTGTGATGTACTTTGTGACTTACCAGTCATTCTGCTGATAGCTCCCAAACACTACAAATGAGAAGGATTTTCACTTGTAATTTGGTAGAATGATATATGTGCCTGCAGAAATGAAAAATCGGTAGCTTGGTATTGATGAACATTAATAGCAAAGAGGAAGGTACCAGAAACATTAAGTGCTTATTAGTTCCAGAACTGTAAGATCAAGCTTTATTAGCTCATTCTCATGATCATTACTAATTCTGTTATTACTTAATTTCGATAACATCACAGATGGCTCCCATCTGACGTTTTCTGATATGCAGCTGGGTGAGCTGTTTACTCAGACAAAATTTATTAATCATAAACTATTCAAAAGAGTTTCAGTTTTGCTCTTAGTTGGTCATTTTTAACCCTTACTGAATTTAATAAGGGATGGGCTTCATAACTAAAGGGGAAAAAAAAAAAAGGCCTTAAAAATTAATATGACTAAGATAACTTCTCAATGTTCTGCAAAATTTAAAGTTCTCTATACTTAAAAGTGTTAAACAAATATGAGGAAGAAGACAGTAAAGAAAAAGAGTGCTGTCTAATTCTTTAATAGAAGTTATTAAATATCTTAGAACTTAAACAGGAAGGAGTGAAAAGATGGCAGAAAACATCAACCAAAACACTTGTATTTTGAGGTCAGATAGATCAAATAAAGTGAATTCCAGTGAGACTGTGGGAATAGAAATGTTGTTTTTGCAGAGTTACATTGTTTAGAAGGAGGGAATGTGGTACTGAGATATGCTTACAGTGATAAGAAAGTTTAGCAGGCGACCTTGTAAAATGCAGACAATCAGACTCCTTAGGACAATTAGGTGAAAATCACGGTGTCAAGTCAAGTCAGATAAGTGAAGAAACATTACCACTTCAAGCAGTAAAAATGTCAAAAGAAATTTGAAATTTAACAGGCCGGCGACTGAAGGCCATGCATTGTTTGTGAAGCATCAGATAGATTGTGAATCTGGATTACCCACTCAGTGGGGAAACAGGGGAGGGTCCTGCCATCAAAAGGTATATAAACTGTGTTTTGGAACTAGTAGATGCGCTCTCTCCTGCTTGTGGGGCGCCCGCCATTGCAATCGCGAATAAATTACTACTTCACTGAGATCCTCGCCTGAGCCTAAGTTATTGGCTATGGAGTGTTTCTCACAAGACTACAAAGCAAGCTGCTCTGGGTTACAAGATCTTGGCCAAGCATGTTTTCTTAGTTGCTGACCATATGGGAGGTCCTGGAGAAGTAAAGCCCCACTGTCTTTTTTCAAAGCAGCTTGTGTAGGCTAGATACACTTTAGCTTGTCTGAGGAATTCTCATTTTTATGTTCTTTCATCTGATTTATTCATAATCATTTGTTCATATCTTAACATTCTCGAATGCATCTGAGAGATATGAAAGATCTGAAGGATTTTTTTTTTTTTCCCCCTGAATAGTTGTTGTGGTTTAACCCAGCTGGCAGCTAAACACCACAAGCTGTTCACTTACCCTCCCCCCTCCTTCTCTGGGATGGGGGAGAGAAATGGGAAAGTGAAGCCTCTGAGTTGAGATAAAGACAGTTTATTAAGACAGGAAAATAATAATAACAATAATAATAGTAACAATAACGATGATAATAGTAATACTAAAAATAATGTGTACAAAACAAGTGACGCACAATGCAATTGCTCACCACCCTCTGACCAATGCCCAGCCTAACCCCAAGCAGCCGGCCCCCAACCCCGGCTAGCCCACCCTATATATTGTTTAGCATGACATCAGATGGTATGGAATACACCTTTGGCCAGTTTGGGTCAGCTGTCCTGGATCTGTCCCCTCCCAGCTCTTGCTGCACCCCTAGGCTGCCCGCTGGCAGGACAGAGTGAGAAGGTAAAATGTCCTGGGCTTGGTGTAAGCACTGCTCTGCAACAATTAAAGCATCAGCATGTTATCAGCACTCTTCTCATGCTAATCCAAAACATAGCACCCCACCAGCTAATAGGAGGAAAATTGACTCTGTCCTTAACTGAAACCAGGACAGCAGTTATACATGGAAACATGCTCATATATATAATTTTTTCTTTCTTTTTTGCATATGTTATAAATGAAGTATCTACTCAATCTGAATTTAGTAATAGTCGAAAAAGGAATATTCATAAAAAGTATAAAAGGCAAGTATACAGCACTGGGTGTGCGGGAAGTCTAAGCTCCACCAACATTCACACACGAACATCAAACATTCTAAATATACAGAACATTGCTCCTTCATACTAAACCCGAGTATGCCTATACAATCAGAAAAGGTAACAAACAATCCTTTAAGTTCCATGACTTAACAGTCTCCATTTTCCATTCCTTTTGAACAATATGTCTTGCTTTAAGTTGTCAAGCAATTCGGTCTTCAGGCCTTATGTATCCTGTTCTTACCGAATCTTAGAAAGGCATATCCATCTCCTTTCCAAGGCCAATAAGCCTGGGTCAAAAGGCACGTCCAGGTCACCAGGGGGGCGAATAGCAAAAGCCTTCGATGGCTGCAAAAGCAGAGGGGCCAATGGAGTAGATTGTGGTCCCACGCGGCTTTTTAAGGCCTCAGAGATTGCTCTCCAGGTGCCAAACAATCCCACCACAACCTTGTCATTTTTAGTAAGAGTCCCACACCTTGACCTCAGTTTGGTCCCATATTTCAGGATCATACACCGTCTGATCGTTAATAAAGAAAATAAGAATAAAGTTACCAGGACAGTCTTTGTTTCTAAGGACATATGATTCCCCATAATGCGCAACTGCTTACCAGCAAGGGGCAGTTGTGTGCGCGGGTCCGCTTCTCTCAGCTTGAGCTTCTCCCCAGCTCCGGTGCGCCTATTTCCAGTGACTTTCTGTATGAGCTTCTTTGAGCGGTTTGATGAGTTTGGCCGAACCCGTCTTCATGAGGCGATCAATGTGCCCGTTCCTGACCTGCTCTCCGTTCTGCTAGCCTGTTCCTTTTCATTCCTTCTTTCTGCTTCTTTATTGATGACATAACTTCATCACATCGTGTTGCCTTTTTTTTTTATTATTATTATTATTTTTTTTAATCTTGAGGGCAGGATCCCCTCTTATACCCTTCTCTCCACAACAGTTCTTTTCAAAACAACTTTTCATTGGTCAAACAACTTTGAATATAACAGCAACAGCAAACACCCACAAACTTCCATGCCTTAATGGCTGGAGAACAAGCAACCTTAGACTGCATGCAGTCTCCTGAATCACCCTTCTTTGTTCCCTCTAAACTCTTTTATATTCCTGATGGCCTCATCGTTAGAGTCCAGTGTTATCATTAACCATGGGGCTTTCCAATCCCCATGGCCACACTCCCAAATCTCCCCCTTCTTTATGAATATCAACGATTTTCTCGACATGAATTACCACTCCATATATAACAAGGAGAAAGTGCTTATTGAATGCCTTTTCAGTGGTAGGCAGATTAAAAAGTGTTTAAAAGAGGTGGAAGGAATCACAATATCACTGAACAAAAATCAGCATGAAGTTTCTCAGTTACAATTGAACACCGTACATGTGCATTCCTGTCTTGCTGTAAGTATTGCAGTGTTTATCCCTCCAAAAGTTGTTCAAATAAATTTTTTAAGAGGAATAAATTGAGAGAGGCACAGAGATGCCTTGATTTCTTTGTTCCCTTCCCATAAATATTAATGCATTTCCTAGGTGCTGCCACTGTGACATGCTGTGGACAGGGGCAGAACATGCCTACTTGGCTCTCAGCCTCACTGCATACAGATGAGCACTTTCAGAAAAGCTGCAGGTGAGACACACACACAGTAAAATTATTGCTGCCCCTTGTCAAATGCAGCAACATGGTCCAATAATAGCTGCTAATTCCATCAGTGGATAATGCAGTCATTGTGTCAGAGACCTACTCAAGAGTGTTGTAGTATTAAGGGGAAAAAGGTAATGTAAGTTGCCAGAGAAAGCATGAAACTGGCAGTTTATCACCAATACTTCCTTCCCATCTAGAATTCAGAAATGTTTCCCTTCCATCACACCAGACTCTTTAGAACTTCTATTCACTACTTTGTCAACCTTATCAGGTGAAAAAAATAGTACATGTTATTTAACAAACTGAAAATTCACCAAATATAAATAAATTATCACATATAAAAACATAGATTTAGTTTTAGTTACAAGAAACAGAAGCAAATGAGATTAATATAAAAAATTCAGATTATATTTTCTAAAAGTATCATTATTTGGTGATGACTACTACACCACAAGAGGTTTTACTGAAATGACCACCTTCTGCTTGAGAATCCAAAGTATAATAAATAAGACAAAAAAAATGGAGACATATAAATGTTTTTTCATAAGAAATTTCTGAGACAATTACATGGAAATGTAATCAATTTTTTAATGTTCCTAATATCCCAAATAATTGCAAATAATAGCATACTACAACAGCTTTATTTCCACTCCAAAAACCACCACCACCAACAACAAAACATCACACCCCCAATGCCACCAATGTTAACAAGTTTTATTAAAAGATCATTTCATCTTAAGATGAATTTATTTCAGTTTTATGCATCTCAGAGAATGTCTAATTTTGTCACATAAATAATCCATGTAATCATTTTTCAGAGATAGATAACTAGTGGACAAATCATCTCCTCAAGCTTGCTGAATTGTAACCTATAAATGCTTCTTTGTCTTTCCACTAACTATAGAGGGAGCCTAGATATGTAGTTAAGATTTATCTCAGCTAATTGTAGCCATAAGAAATCTTATCTGACTGGAACAAAAACAGAGGCTCTGAAAAGACTTTATACGAAGACTTAGATGCTAATTCAGCTGATATGAAAGGGTTCAAACATTTTAGAGCTAACCAGGTGTCTGGATTTCTAGCCGTGTATCAGACCTGTTTATCATAACACAATGATCTCTGATAAAGATTGCTTACATGTTTTGTATATAAACATTCTCAGTCTCTTGTCTTGTAACAACAAGGAATGCATATCTGTTTTCTCTTCCCTGTAGCCAAGTGTATGTCTCAAAACTTTTTTCCATTAATTCATCTAAAACTTTAAAATACCTGAAGAAAATGCTTAACCTGGGATTATGGCCACCAATGCCTTCTTCTCTCAACTGGTGGAGGGAGCTGGACAACTCCAAAGGGCACTTTAGAACATACAAATGTTCCATGCTTACTCATCCCTACCTGCTCAGGTACATATTATGATCAAGATTCAGGCATACGTAAATATTATCTGAAAATAAAGCCTGGACAACCTCAAATGAAGTGAATCCAAAGTCAGTTCCTTATAGTCAACTTTTATTACTACTTAAACTTTTTTACTATTTAAGTAGGAGAATGCATTTTAAATTGTTCACTCACATCTTTTGACAACTTATATTTAAAAATATATGAAGTACGTAATTTGTATGAGAGCTGAGGACATTAATTTTTTCCCTTAAATATTTTCCTTTAAATTCTGAAAAGAGATGCTAGTAAGCTAATAACATGCTCCAGCTACTAAGATCTTCAATGGTTTCTAGGATGAATTGAATTTAAGCAACAGTTTAGCAACAAACAATACCAAACACAATAATTTCATAATTACTGAGTGCTAAATACTAAACTTTATTTATTTATTTATTTATTTATTTATTTATTTATTTATTTGGGGTGGGTGGAGGGGGGGGCGGGTTGGGAGGACATAGCAACAATATTTCTGTTAAGTTTAGGCCTGGCTTTGAGATGAGAAGATTTGGATTTCTATGTGTTATATATGGAGTGGTAATTCATGTCGAGAAAATCGTTGATATTCATAAAGAAGGGGGAGATTTGGGAGTGTGGCCATGGGGATTGGAAAGCCCCATGGTTAATGATAACACTGGACTCTAACGATGAGGCCATCAGGAATATAAAAGAGTTTAGAGGGAACAAAGAAGGGTGATTCAGGAGACTGCATGCAGTCTAAGGTTGCTTGTTCTCCAGCCATTAAGGCATGGAAGTTTGTGGGTGTTTGCTGTTGCTGTTATATTCAAAGTTGTTTGACCAATGAAAAGTTGTTTTGAAAAGAACTGTTGTGGAGAGAAGGGTATAAGAGGGGATCCTGCCCTCAAGATTAAAAAAAATAATAATAATAATAAAAAAAAAAAGGCAACACGATGTGATGAAGTTATGTCATCAATAAAGAAGCAGAAAGAAGGAATGAAAAGGAACAGGCTAGCAGAACGGAGAGCAGGTCAGGAACGGGCACATTGATCGCCTCATGAAGATGGGTTCGGCCAAACTCATCAAACCGCTCAAAGAAGCTCATACAGAAAGTCACTGGAAATAGGCGCACCGGAGCTGGGGAGAAGCTCAAGCTGAGAGAAGCGGACCCGCGCACACAACTGCCCCTTGCTGGTAAGCAGTTGCGCATTATGGGGAATCATATGTCTTTAGAAACAAAGACTGTCCTGGTAACCTTACAGGTTATTCTCCTTAACAATCGGACAGTTTATGATCCTGAAATATGGGACCAAATTGAGGTCAAGGTGTGGGACTCTGCAACTAAAAGCAACAAGGTTGTGGTGGGATTGTTTGGCACCTGGAGAGCAGTCTCTGAGGCCTTAAAGAGCCGTGTGGGACCACAGTCAGAAACTTGTGGTTTGCCAGGCAGTGAGGGAGCTGCGGCCTTGTTCACTGATCCTACTGCTATGCTATGGGCCTCTCTGCTGCTACAGCCACCGAAGGCTTTTCCTGTTACGCCCCCTGGTGACCTGAACGTGCCTTTTGACCCAGGCTTATTGGCCTTGGAAAGGAGATGGATATGCTTTTCTTCGATCCGGGAAGAACAGGATACATAAGGCCTGGAGGCCGAGTTGCTTAACAACTTGGAGAGAGACATATTTTTCAAAAGGAATGGAAAATGGAGACTTTTTTGTAATCAAGAAAAGGAATGGAAAATGGAGACTGTTAAGTCAGGGAACTTAAAGGATTGTTACCTTTTCTGATTGTACATATATATAGGCATACTTGGGTTTAGTACGAAGGAGCAATGTTCTGTATATTTAGAATGTTTGATGTTCATGTGTGCATGTCGGTGGAGTGTAGACTCCCTGCACACCCAGTGCTGTTTACTTGCCTTTTATATGTTTTATAGTTTTTATACCTTTTATACCTTTTATAAGTATAAATAACTTTTTTTTTAATATATATATAAATATATATATATTATATATATTATATATAACTTTTTATAAGTATAAATATTACTAGATTCAGATTGAGTTGAGACTTCATTTATAACATCCTCAATGAGGACCTCTGGCTGTTCCTTGTTTGGGAGGTACAGAGATTCTGTCTTTTTCCTGAAGTCCAAAAATCAGCCAGTCAGTATCAAAACCGTGTCCATATGTATGCAGTGCCTTCTTCACGAGAAACCACCTTAGAGGGCCAGGCATTGAACTATCTAGTCCCATAAACATAGGCATTTCCTCACACTTGGTCCCATAATGAAGCAAGACCCTCACACAGCATTTTGTGATAGTAACTTCCACATTCCTTGTTAGCCTCTTGTGGGACGGGACTAGATGCAGCAGGATGTGCTGTATATACATTCCTGGTTGTGATATAGAGCTGAAACCTATGACTTGGAGTATCAGAAGAGAAGACATTTGAATAGCCAGGGCTGTGGTAGGGGAGCAAGAACTGAGACTAAGGAAAGGAATAGAATTTATTGCCCCAGTATTGCTTCTGTGCCTAGAGATAAAATATATTTCTATATTATCCCAGTCAGGTACCTTTACTTACTTCTTAATTTGAGCTCAAGTATTCAATTATGCCCAGGGACTTAAATAATAATAATAATAATAATTGTTATAAGTTGTTCCCTTAATTAATTTTCAGAGGTCATTGTATTAATCATGTAATAGAATTTATTGAGTAAACAAACAGCAAGCAAAACAGTGCTGGGCGGCCAGGGAGTCTCTGCTCCGCCAACGGCGCACACCTCAGCCCCGCCAGGGTCCCTTTTTATATCTTGGTAATTCCGGGATTACGTAGCACATCCAGGTATGTTATGCAGCTGCGTGCACTGTTGCTAGGGGGTCGTCCCAATCTCTCTGGTGTCGTGAAGATGAAGGCCATAGTCTTCCTCTGCATTGTGGCTCGACTCCCTTTCCTCACTAGGTCATGTTGACCCAGCATGAAGCAGGAAGGCAGAACATTATCATGCTAGTTCAGCAGCTTATCAGGAATGGTTACAGGAGCTTTGCAACAGTGACTTTAAACGAAAGATGGAACTAGGATGCAAGGGGGGAGAAGGGGAGGAAACTCCCTCCCCCTTGCCAGTTCAAGGGCCCTCTCTCGTTACATTAAGTAAAGGAATTTCAGGTATTTTACAGTTTCTTATCTCAGCAGGAGACCTTTACTACCCCCACTTCTTCAAGCAGGACTCCTTGTCTTTATAATACAAAAGACAATTAACAAACATTTATTGTTTATAATAATAATAATAATAATAATAATAATAATAATAATAATAAATTTTCTTCTTCCTGTAAGAAAAGTCTTATCTTTCAGCCTAGATACTTCAAGGCACTCTCTTGAGCTGCCAGGTCTCTTCAAAGTCAAACTGCCTGTGATAGACAAAAGATTATTGAAAAAGAGGTTTACATGATTCATAAACAAAGAGTTCAATCCCTGGCTGTCTGTTCTTCAGACCGTTGTGGCAACAAAAGGCGCACAACATAATGGTCCTGGAGCTGTTAACCTCATCTTCCTTGAAATACTTGACTTAATCTGAGAAATTTCAGTTTTCTTGTGTACATGCACATAACTCCCTATTTCAGTTGCCTTTGGCTTTTCACCTGACTTCTCTTTGTGTACTATATAAATTACAACTTCATCTGTACAAATGCTTCTTGAAAACTAATCAGTCCTTTTCCAAAATCTACTCTAATCTGTTTCACCTTCATGATAAAAGTACAGAAAAAAAATATAAATATAATTCTCCATCTATCTATCTGTCTATCTATCTATCTATCTATCTATCTATCTATTTTGTTTTTTTTCCTAGTTGTTTTCCTATAATGCTTTGGAGACTAGAAGAAAAAGTAAACCAGCTAATATTTTTAATGAAAGACTGCCTTACACACTGGGAGTAAGGCACATAAGGATCATAAAGTCTTGATCTCTTCAGATGCACACAAAGCTTTGCTTTGCTAAAGTATGCTCTATCATTTAACAGTCTTCTGACCGTAATGCTTGCTCATATGTCCTGTCCATTTGCTGTCTTCAGATAAATAGAAAACAGTTCTGTTTGGCTGGATGTTACCTGTCCCCACAGCTCTGCTGAAATGCCCCAAAGACAGAGCAAAAATCCACATGTAGACATGTGTTTTATCTATGGATGGCACCCTGTGAATCCTGCCTCTAATTTGCTATCATCACATTAATAAGTAATTCAATAATGACAGTGTCAGCAGTAATTTAAGCTTGAATGGCTCCTGGGATATAAATGTGGTTCATCTCCTTTTTGAGGACACTAGCTCTCTAATGTTTTCAGGTTTACTCCCTAAAGATAAGTCTTCCCTGAGATGAGTCTGTGCCTGTTGTTTTGGAAGAATAAGAAAATAAGAAATCTGCGACACAGTCCTCATGATGATTTAATTGTTTGTTATTTACATATCAACATAATGTTCTTTTTTTTCTAAGCAAAATATTACAAATAAAGCAAGTCGTCACTGTGGCTCCACATACTTGTTTGATAGCCTCAGGCAATAGTCATTTAACTTGTTTACTGTATTAAATTGCCTTGTTTTCTGTCTTTTTTTTTTTTTTTTCTGATTGTCGTGGTTTAACCCGGCCGGCAGCTAAACACCACGCAGCCGTTCACTCACCCTCCCCCTCTCTCTCTGGGACGGGGGAGAGAAATGGAACGTGAAGCCCATCAGTTGAGATAAAGACAGTTTAATAAGACAGGAAAATAATAATAACAACAACAACAACAACAACAACAACAACAATAATAATAATAATAATAATAATGATAATGATAATAATAATAATAATAATACAATGGTGATAATAGTACTACTACTAGTAATATGTACAAACAAGTGATGTACAATGAAATTGCTCACCACCCACTGACCGATGCCCAGCCTAACCCTGAGCAGTCCGGCCCCCTCCCCTGGCTAGCCACCCCTCCATATTGTTTAGCATGACGTCAGATGGTATGGAATACCCCTTTGGCTATTTTGGGTCAGCTGTCCTGGGTCTGTCCCCTCCCAGCTCTTACTGCACCCCCAGCCTGCCTGTTGGCAGGACAGAGCAAAAGACTGAGATGTCCTTGGCTTGGTATAAGCAGTGCTCTGCAACATCGGGGTGTTATCAGCACTCTTCTCATCCCAAGCCAAAACACAGCATTCCACCAGCTACTAGGAAGAAAATTAATTCTGTTCTAACTGAAACCAGGACACTGATTTAAGGCCATAGACATTCCTAAATGTAACACTGAAACAAGCTTATTTTAATTTGCAAAGCCAGGCACTGAAAGAAGAAAAAAAGAAAAAGGGAAAGGGAAAGGGAAAGGGAAAGGGAAAGGAAAAGGGAAAGGGAAAGGGAAAGGGAAAGGGAAAGGGAAAGGGAAAGGGAAAGGGAAAGGGAAAGGGAAAGGGAAAGGGAAAGGGAAAGGGAAAGGGAAAGGGAAAGGGAAAGGGAAAGGGAAAGGGAAAGGGAAAGGGAAAGGGAAAGGGAAAGGGAAAGGGAAAGGGAAAGGGAAAGAGAAAGAAGAGAGGAGAGGAGAGGAGAGGAGAGGAGAGGAGAGGAGAGGAGAGGAGAGGAGAGGAGAGGAGAGGAGAGGAGAGGAGAGGAGAGGAGAGGAGAGGAGAGGAGAGGAGAGGAGAGGAGAGGAGAGGAGAGGAGAGGAGAGGAGAGGAAAGAGAAAAGAAAAGAAAAGAAAAGAAAAGAAAAGAAAAGAAAAGAAAAGAAAAGAAAAGAAAAGAAAAGAAAAGAAAAGAAAAGAAAAGAAAAGAAAAGAAAAGAAAAGAAAAGAAAAGAAAAGAAAAGAAAAGAAAAGAAAAGAAAAGAAAAGAAAAGAAAAGAAAGAAAAGAAAAGAAGAGAAGAGAAGAGAAGAGAAGAGAAGAGAAGAGAAGAGAAGAGAAGAGAAGAGAAGAGAAGAGAAGAGAAGAAAAGAGAAAAGAAAAGAAAAGAAAAGAAAAGAAAAGAAAAGAAAAGAAAAGAAAAGAAAAGAAAAGAAAAGAAAAGAAAAGAAAAGAAAAGAAAAGAAAAGAAAAGAAAAGAAAAGAAAAGAAAAGAAAAGAAAAGAGAGTTAATTGCACTGCTGATTTTCTTTCCATAGCAATAAACTGGAAACTTTATGGAACTTTCATTTCCTCCAGGTCTGTAGTATAACAGCAATATCGCATTTACCAGATTAGTTATTCGTTTTCTTCCATTGAGAGCAGTTTGAATTTAGTGCATACAAAGTCAGGAAAACAGCAATGATTAGATAGCAATAACTACTTAAAATATCAATAAAATAAGTTCAGTGACCCCAGTTAAATGTTGAACATGTTGGAAACCACATCAGAAAGCCATTGCATGTTTGACACATTTGATATCACATACTCCAAAGAGAGGTTTAAGATTAATTGAGCATGGAAAGTGAACAAGCTTTTCAATAAACCATCTTCTAGTTAAAGGTTGACATGCTTCACTGAAGCCAAAGACAGCATCTACCATATTGATTTGTGTCTTATGTTAGGAGGAAATCACAATTTAAAAAATTGAAATATTAACAGCTTATTAATAATTATTAATAATGCAACCTGGTAGTAATGTTTGACAGTTGGAGAAAAAAAATCACAGCAGTTCATGTGCAAATGGTGGTTTTACTTCTTTACGCACTTGCCACTCCAGTGTTAAGGAAGGTGCTGAGTGTCTTTAAGTTTAGTTTCTGTAAGATTGGCATTAAGACAAGGAGATAAATCCACTGGTATTATCCATCACAACCATATACTAAAGGAGTAATTGTGTGTGTATACATGTGCAGATATATATGCATATAAACTTTACATATATAAACACTGATTAAGAAACTTTGTGTAGCACTCAGAAAGAAAGGTCAAGTGGTTGGTGAAAAAAAATGTAGTAACAGAAGAGCATCCATTACTTGGAAGGGGTTGAAAATCTTCACTTCTATTTCTCTTTGTACTGTACAGGCCAGGTTTGCAACTCTATTCCAAAACACCATTACTTTATCTGCTTTTACTGTTGCACTTGGCTGTCAACTGATGATGTGCATTGAGTTATTTCTGATTTACTGTGGGTATAAGAAAAACAAACAAAAAACAAACAAACAAACAAACAAAAAACAACTAGTAACAGTAATAACAGCAATTAACAGCAGAAACAAAAGTTGGACTTGATCTTTATGGGTCCCTTCCAACTTGGGATATTCTATGATTCTATGATTCAATTTAAATGTATTTTATTCCCAAATGTTATTTCAAATTGATCATAAAGCGCAGTACTTCATCAGGGTGTTCCTGTCTTTCAAAAGGACCTCAGCAGGCTGGAGGATTTGGCCTATGGGAATATCCTCAAGTTCAGCAAAAGAAAGTGCCAAGTCCAGCACCCAAGGAGGAATAAATCACGACACTTGTACAGTCTGGCAGACAGCTGTCTGGAAAAGAAGACCCTGAGGGTCCTGGTGGACATCAAAGTGACCATCGTCTAGCAGTGTGTTCTCAAGGAAAAGAAAGCAAACAGCCTTCTGGGCTACAGGAAATACAGCATTGCCAAGCAAGTCAAGGGAGGTGAAACTTCTGCTCTACTCAGCACTGATGAGACACATTTGGGACATTGTCTTGGATGCTGGGCTCTCCATCAAGAGATACAGACACATGAGTCCAGGGAAAGGCCACAAAGATGATGAGGGGTCTGGAGCATATGATGTATGAGGGAAGTCTGCAAGAGCTGGGACTGATCTGCCTGAAGAAGAGAAGACTCAGGGGGAGTCTCATCAGTGTGTATAAACAACTGATGAAGGAACAGTATAGAAAATAGAGCTGGGCTCTTCTCAGTGGTGCCCTGTGACAAGAGTCAATTGGATGAAAAACAGGAAAAGGTATTTAAATAGATGAAAGCACATTTTTATTCTGAGGGTGTTCAGCATTGGCATAGATTGCCCTGCAAGGTTGGGGAGTTTTCTGGAACTGTGCAAAACCTGACTGGACATGGCCCGGAGCTGCCTGCTGTAGGTAAGACTTTTTGATTTTACTAAGTAGTTTCCAGAGGTTCTTCCAGCCTCAGCTATTGCATGAATTCAGACCTGCACCTCCAGATGTTCTGCCCTATTGTTTTTGCCATTATGGAAAGGAAGAAAATTGTTGGTGAAGAAATACAAACCTGGAAATCAAGTAATGTTTGTCCTTGTTTCTAATTACACTAAGCATTTTGAGGGGATTGGAGGGAAAACAGTAAGGCATTCTTATAGTCTTCACACTGACAATCCTGCAGTTTTGATCACGTGCACCTTTCTGAGGAAAAGGAGAAAAAAATACAGGAAAACACAGCTCAAAGTTAGAAAGTTCCTGTGGGTAGGACAGCCAGTTTGTTTTAGTATTTTGTATTTGTATTGTTAAGACAAAAGATTGTAGAAATGTATCATTATGGAAAAGTACAACAAGGCTATAAATGGAGGGGGTTGGTTGCCGAGATGGAAGTGTATACTGCCATTCTGATAAAGTAAAATATTTAATTTGGCCTTCTGCTGCCACCCTAAAGAAGCGCGTGGTGTCTTGTGATTCTTTGTTAAATCTGTCATATGTGTGCAATTGTCTTGAGTATTATATGGCATCTCAAATGGTCCAAGGTGCTCATTTAGGATACCATATTGGGATTCAGTTATCTAGCACTTGCAACCATACTGCCTTTTGTGTAGCTATATCAGCAGTGGACAAGTTTATCAGATTCTTTAACACATTCACAAAAAAAAAAAAAAAAAAGACATATATATATATATATCTCCAAACTCTAGAGAACTTTAGCTCATTTCTGTGGCCTGATAACAGCTTGTTTTATGTATGTATGTACATTAAAAATTATACACTACTTTGCATAATATTTTCATGAAAATTGCCTCTGTAATGAAGCATTGTGCCTTAAAAATCCTCAGATCTTGCCTGCTGCTAACAGTGCTCATTTGCCTATGTCCTTGATAAGTGAAATACTATCAAATAGATGACGTGTGTAACAGGACATGACAGCATCTTCAAAAAGGCAGAAAGAAAAGCAAATAAAGACCAAGTACCCTCCCACCTTTCATACTCAGTTCCTGATCCTAATTTTTAATGTTATTTCTTTTAATCTGTTTGGAGATGTCCTCCTGGGCAGGACATCCTTATTGCAGGGATCATTAGTCTGAAGAGAGGCATACCAAAAATAGGGAATTTGTATTTCAGTCACAAAATGGATCAAAGAAAACTTTCCTAGGGCAAGGTGCTGTTGTCAAGATTGTCCTGAAGAAAGGAAAATCATTACAGAGGATTATCTATAACAGTGGTTCTCAACCTTTCTTTCAGCTTGTGTACCCCAAGGCAGAAATATAGTGTGACTGATTATGATTACAACACATGCACACAAAGATTCACTCTTCTGCAGATATTTCTGCATGTTCTATAATGCCTGCTAATGTTTCATTGCTTTTTCTTTGTTTTGTTTTGTTGTTTTGTTTTGTTTTTTTTTTTTTTCTTTCTACAAACAGACCTGCCATGCACATATATACATGCTGAGCTTAAAAATAATAGTAATAATGAAAATGGTATATATTCCATTTAGTGTCCCATACACTCTGACTCAGCAAATATACAAAAACATGTTTGGAAAAAGGTTGTCAGATGATTCATTCCATAGCTCTTCCGCTGCTACTGTTCACAGGAGCTTCTCAACGGTTGCCATTTTAAGGAGATTTTTTTTTTTTTGTAGGGAAATAATGATCTTTTCACTACTAATTATGCCTAGATGTGATGTGAAAAGATATCCTTTAATTTTATTAACTTGGAGCTTGCTTGGATACTGGGATACATCTGTGCTACTCCATAAAGGATCTCACACTCAAGTCACCTACTCTTGTGTCAACTTGCACCTTTGTGGCTAAACCAGCTTTCCTCTTACATCCATGTGGCCAGGTTCTTGTTGTCTACTGGGGACATAACTTTGTCATGCTACATCTATGTCTAAATATCTAGCATACTGGGATAAATTGTCATGGGCTAAAGCCACACCAGGAAGAATCACAGAATCACAGAACTGTAGGGGTTGGAAGGGACCTCGAAAGATCATCGGGTCCAACCCCCCTGCCAAAGCAGGTTCCTCAGAGCAGGCTGCCCAGGTAGGTATCCAGATGGGCCTTGAATATCTCCAGAGAAGGAGACTCCACAACCTCCCTAGGCAGCCTGTTCCAATGTTCCGTCACCCTCACCATGAAGAAGTTCTTTCACATGTCAGTGCGGAACTTCCTGTGCTCTAACTTGCAGCCATTGCCCCTTGTCCTATCCCTACAAACCACTGAGAAGAGGTTGGCTACATCCTTCTGTCCCCCACCCCTCAGATATTTATATACACTGAGGAGATCCCCTCTCAGTCTTCTCTTCTCCAGGCTGAACAGCCCCAGGTCTCTCAGCCTTTCTTCATAGGGAAGATGCTCCAGGCCCCATATCATACTTGTGGCCCTCTGCTGGACTCTGTCCAGGAGTTCCCTGTCTTTCTTGTACCAGGGAGCCCAGAACTGGACACGGTACTCCAGGTGAGGCCTGACCAGAGCACAGTAGAGGGGGATGATCACCTCCCTTGACCTGCTGGCCACGCTCCTTTTAATGCACACCAGGATCCCATTAGCCCTCTTGGCCACAAGTGCTGGCTCATGGTCAACCTGTTGTCCACCAAGACCCCAGGTCCTTTTTGTCAGAGCTCCTCACCAGCAGGTCATCCGTCAGCCTGTACTGATACTTCGGGTTGTTCCTTCCCAGGTGCAGGACTCCTTGCTTGGAGATGGCATCCAGAACAAGCTGCTCCAATACCTTTCCAGGGACAGAGGTGAGACTGACTGGCCTGTAGTTTCCCGGATCCTCCTTCCTGCCCTTCTTGAAGACTGGAGTGACACTGGCTGTTCTCCAGTCTTCAGGCACCTCACCCGTTCTCCAGGACCTTTCAAAGATGATAGAGAGCGGTTCAGCGATCACATCTGCTGGCTCCCTTAGCATACGCAGATGCATCCCATCGGGACCCATGGATTTGTGTGCACTGAGCCCACTCAGACGCTCCCGAACCACTCCCACATCCACCAGGGGGGAGCCCTCCATTTCCCAGACCCTTTGTCCTATTGTCAGGGGTGAGGAGTCCCGGGGGAGTGTCCTTGAAACAAAGACTGAAGCAGAGAAAGCATTCAGTATCTCTGCCTTCTCTGCATCTCCCATGACCAGGACACCCCTGTCATTCAGCAAGGGACCCACATTATCCCTAGTCTTCCTCTTGCTGTTTACATACTTGAAAAAAACCTTATTATCCTTTATCTCTTTTGCAAGCTTCATCTCTAGGCGGGCTTTAGCCCTCCTCATCGTGTGCCTGCAGGCCCTGACAACACATCTACATGTATATTCCTCCCAAGAGGACAGGCCCTTTTTCCACATTTCATAGACCTTCCTCTTCCTTTTGATCTTATTGATGAGCTCCTTGCTCATCCACGTGGGTTTCCTGCCCCCCTTCCCTGATTTCCTATTCTTCGGGATGCACTGATCCTGAGCATGGAAGAAGTGCTGCTTAAATGTAGCCCAGCTCTCACAAGCACCCTTGCCTTCTAGCAACCTATCCTATGAGATACTCCCAAGCAGGTCCCGGAAGAGGTCGAAGTTCGATCTTCGAAAGTTCAGGGTAGTAATCCTGCTTTTAGGCTTACTTCCTTTACCTAGCTCCATCTGGGAATTAACTACTGTTAGCAATTAACTACTATGACTTCATTAAATACAACTGAACATGGCACAATGTTCAGAAGCATACTGTGGTCTTCCTTAGATTTCTGTTGTATATGTAGCTCCTGGGACATGGACTTAACTGATGGACATATCCTCTACACCAGGCTTGATTTGGGAGTGCAACAAGCCATTTCGCTTTCTTTATTTTTTCATTATTATAATGGAGAGGATAATATCTTCCTGATAGTCACAGTATAGAGGTATTACCTATAGAACCCTTTTAGTGCCTTGTCTGTTTAGTGCCTTGTCTGTTTAGTGCCTTGAAGTTGTGGAATGGTAGTGAATAGATTTTTTGATGACATATTACTCTGACACGTGTTAAAGGGGTGCTGGCTCACACTCCAGGAAAAATAAATAAATAAATAAATAAATAAATAAATAAATACCTCGAATGATCATGAAAAAGAAAGGGAAAGAAAAGTTAAATATGTCAACTTCCAGGCTTATTGAAACAAAACAAAACAAAACAAAACAAAACAAAATAAAATAAAATAAAATAGAAATCATATTAATTGAATTTGAAATATAAATATATAAATATATATATTGGGGGCAATATAAAAGTGATTAGAAATCTTCATTCTGCAGGTCTACAATATGCCAAAGATATCATTGTTTGTTAGTATATGTACAATTAGAAAAGGAAAGGTCCTTCTTGCTTTGTCCACATGTAAGAATAACACCTTGAAGCATGGAACCTACCATCCTTGGTAGGGCCTTCTAAACTTTGGTATAGTTTACTATAACTGAAATGATGTATTAAGTGTGTTTACAGACAAACACAGAGTTTTTATATGACGAAATATAAATATTGGGATTCCAGCTACTTCACAATTCTGCATTTCCCTTGGAAAGAAGACAGCTGTGCATGTCCACAGACATGCAGCAGATGCTAAATGCCAATTGTTAAACCCTAGTGGTTACTTTAATTGCCCCTTTCCACCAATTTGAGATGTTGCAGTGGTAGGAAAGCAAAAGAGGTTGCCATTGCTCAAGATCTCTGAACCTACAGCTCTGACTGAAAGTAAAAATTGATGTAATAAAAAGGAAAAGAAACTTCCACAGGTTTCTGACAAGCTCATAAGCAAAAATGTAACAGGGAGTGAGAAAAGGAGGGGGAATTTTTAACTCAGTTGTAGATTCGAGGTTATACCTGAAAGTTTCATAAGGCAGCTATCTATGACTGTTTTACGAGAGACAGGATCCTCAACAGCCGGGTTACAGTGTGATGGACGCTGACATTTTGTAAAACCATAAAACGAGTCAGTAGCTTTAACAAGCAGGAATGCTTTGACCTCCTGAGGTTCCTGTCCAATTTAGCCATAGCAACTGTTCAATTCACACAATTAATGGTTACATTCAGTCAAGGGAGGGAGGGAAAAGGGTGACAGGAAGCATCACTGTAAAACCAATACTTTTTGTTTTCTTTCCTGCTCTATCTCCCTCATCAGAGGGAGATATCTCCCTCCCCAACTCATTCTACACTGTACATTAAGTATTTTTGTAGCTCTAAATTTTCTTTGGTATATATATTTGTAGGCCTCTTGCCCTGTAAATATGCATTAATGGGATAATTCCAAGTGAGTCTGATCCTTTGACTAAAAAAATCACAAGGTTATTTTGCAGACTTTTTTTTTTTTTTTTTTAATCTATTACACAGACTCCTTATTAGCCTGGTGGTTGTTTTTTTTTGTTTGTTTGTTTTGGTTTGTTTTTTTATTTCTTCTGTTTTGAGGATAATCCTGCTGATGTCTGTAATTTAAAGATCATGCCTCTTCTCTAAAGCAAAAAGGTTGATTCAACATTTTGCACATCCAAAAAGAAAGAATGAGGAACATAATCTCTCCTTAGAGGTTGAATCTTTTTAGCTATTAGTAAAAAGGTTCCAGTTTACAGGTAACACTACAGAGTGGAGTCACTTCCTTTCCTCAAATTACTACAATATAAATTATATGTTATAAAATGGATGGACTAATTTATTCTTGCCTTTTTCATATACATTTACACATGAAGGAAAGAGTAGAGGAAAGGAAAAAAAGATTTGTCTTCAAAAAAAAAAAAAAAAAAAAAAAAGTGAAAGATACAGGTTTTGAGAAACAGTCTGCTGGTCAGACAGCAATGTGTGTTGCCAAGGCTGCTCCAAAGTGTGGATCAGCATGCAGCTTCACACGCATTTTCAGCTACATGGCAAGAAAATTCAGATCTCACTCAGGGAACAAGCACAGGTTTACTGGAGAGGTCTTCTCTACTGCCAAGTCATGATACCATTTGTTCCAGATTTGTCTTATTTAGAAGAATAATTATTGTTCATATGTGGCAACATCACTGTACTCTTAGTACTTATTTCCTCATGGGCTTTTCTAAATATAAACAGAGGAATTAAGCCAGGTAACTCCTTTGCCTGGAATATTTCAGATAATAGAAGCTGACAGGGATCAAAAGCAGTCTGGACCATCCATCTTTGTCTACCTCCTCCCTCCAGGCTGTGCAGGAGAATGGGGAATGGGGATTGTTGTCTCCCACTAACTAATTAACACTTCATCATCACCTGCTCCTTCATCTTTGCTCTCTTCCCCTGCTTCAACTGGTTGTGCCACATGAAGAAAAAGAATTTTTGCAAGAAGTGAATCCTTGGATTCCACGTGGTAAATGAATGGAAAACACTTCTGGTTCAAAAAAAAAAAAAAAAAAATACTATTATGCTCAGGTTTTTTAAGGGAGTGAGAGAGAGGTTAGAGGTGGAGATATAAATGCTTGCTCTGACACTGTACTTTTTCATTCACTTTTGACTTCCATTGGAGACACTACAAGGATCTTTTTACATATTTTAGCCAACCTTATGTTTTTGTATTCTTGGAGACCCTTAAATATCTTCCTCCAAAATGTCTTTCCTTCCTCTAAATAATAACTAGGGGCATGTAGCCAGACAGTGGAATTGCCCCAGAGATTGTTCTAGGTGTTATGATGGGGAAGAAGATATGCATGGGGCAAATTAACAGTGAGAATAAGTAAGACTAAAGGGATATGACAAGCCTGGGAAACGAGTATAAGTCTTGAGAACAGAGATGTAAATGAGGGCACATTAGACCTTGTAGCTGAACACAAGGTCTACCAAGAAACAAAATCAGTCAAATGTCAGACTTGTACTTTCAGACTTGCTTAAATAATTGCTTCCAAAACTGTAGCTTTTCTCTGGAAGCTGAGATAGCTCAATGAGATAGATTGGAAGATTTAAAACGCTTGGGTATGCATTATTATATCTTTTTGACATATTCAGTTGAAATACCTGTTCCACCTCCACCACACAAAGGTAGATATTGCATTATTTGCTGGTAAAACTTCCTAAAGAAGGAGAAATCATTGTGGTGGACTCTGGGTACACTGTCTGTGTAACTTGCTTTCTATAAATATAAAACTATGCCATAACAATGTCAAACAATCTGAAGAATACTCTTTTACTTTCACCTTTGAAACATTTAATTCTTAGGGAGCATACTGGCTTCAGAAAACAATAAAAAAAAAAAAAGAGTAAGGGGACAGGAATAAAATTTTCTGTCATCCTTGTTGATATTTTTTTCTTAAAAAAAAAAAAAAAATCTCCGAATTACCGTCTTCCATACCCCATATAACAAAAAACAACAACAACAACAACAACAACAACAACAACAACAACAACAAAAAAAACAAGAAAACCTTTAAACAAACATTACAATCTGTAACCTAATATTTACCTCAATATGCATACTGCAGCTCAGTTGACACATCATCCAGATCATCTAGGGGTGTCTGTCTCTACACAGAAAAATATGACCACTGGGGAAAGATTTAATTTATTCAAATACACATAGATAGTAACTAGAACTGAGGTTGACTCCAGAATTCACTCAGTCACTGCAAGAAGATGAATTTTCTTTGTCTTAGAATAAAATGTTTTCCTTGTAAGTATTATGGTACTGGTTTAGTACGTAATTATGGACATGGTTTAATACGTAATGTTGGTGGCTGGGGGACAGTTGGACTAGATGATCTTAGAGGTCTTTTCTAACTTTGGTCATTCTATGATTTTATTTATACCAGTTCTATTTTCTCATAATAAATATGGGAGAAAATAACTCTTTCCTTTTCCCTACTTCCTTCCAGTCCTTCACTGACCATGAAAGCTTTCTAGAGTAATGTTTGTTAATTTCTCACAACCTCACATAAATATTGTATGAATAATATGGAAGAATTAATGCTGAAAACCGAAATTCTTTCATTTCCCCAGTCTATGTCTATCAGAAAGGAATTTATGTCATTATTCACAGAGCTGGTGAACTATTCAAAAGATAGCTTATAGATAATTATAATGATAAATGAAAATGGTATTTTTGTAATACACTGTGCCTTTTCAATATACTAATTTATATTTATTCTTTACTAGTTCATGCTGTTCTAAAAGGCACCCTCCAGAAATATAATTGCATTAATAATTTATAATATATTTTATTTTTGAAACTGTTTTTGTACAAGTAATATAAAGCACAAATGTCAGGAGTTAGAGTATAAGCTTTTAACACCCTTGCAGGGGAAATAAGTATCACAGTGTTTATCTTACAGATCGGGATATTGGGTCATGAAGGGTATAAAGGCTATGTTCTGTGGATTTAAATTGCTCTGTACACCGTCCCACCAACACCTTCTACAAGCTCTCTGAATTAGATATTTGGAGCTCTAAGATTTCTCTTTCACTAGCACATGGACTTGACTGGAATTTAGATTTTGTGAATATATTCCAGACAACTTCCACAAAGTCTTGAGAAGAAGGTGAAATACATATTGGCAAAACTTATGCTTTTATTGACTGGCACTCCCACCAAAATACATTCTACTTAGAAATCCAAAACAGTTCCTGAATGATATAGGTGTGGTATAGATTTTGTAGTACAGTCCAACTTTTACTGTACTTGTCCCAGGTTGTTATCAAGTCCATGGAAATCACTTTTTTTTTTTTTTTTTACATGGCTCTCTTTCTTTTTCAGAACTTGTATCATGCTTGCCTTGCATCCTTATTCACAAACAGCAGAATTACACATGGAACCCAGGCATGGATTTTTTGGCCCAGGTTTAAAAAATATATATTTAAATAAATAAACAAATAAATAAATAGATAAGTAAATAAATAAAAGAGGTAATCAACATTGTGACAGTCCTCCTTTCATCTGGGATTCATCTGACCTAAGCTATATAAAATTAGTCACTTAAATAAGGTAGTCACCTAAATTTCCCCTCTAAATAAAGGAAAGAACAAGATTTCTTCAGAGAGTGATTCATCTCACATGTCTTAAATATCTGTTTGAGGATGGGATGAATTTCTTTCTGGTGGTATGTTGCTCTCTCTGACTGTGGAGACAGTTCAAATAGTAGCCTATGCATAGAAATACATAGTTAAAATTGGCTAGAATTAGACAACAGAAATGTTAGTCACAAGTAGGGTTTTTTGTTTGCTTGTTTGTTTTTTTTTGTTTTGTTTTTTAAGGATTTTTCTTCACTGTGTTAACTGCTGAATGAGCATAGAGAATGAAATTATCATTTAACCCTTGGTACATGAATACAAAGAGCACTAATTATTCAGGCAGGAAGCAGTGGCAATGCAGTGCAAGTGTGTCATTCGAGTAGACCAATTTTGTATTTTGAATTTCAAAGATCCAGGCAAAATGTTGTCATAATATTGTCAACTGATATTTAAAAGAAAGAGACATATTTCTTTTTTGCCTATTCATGGACAGGAAAGGAATTGTCAGAGGAAAAAAAAAAAAAAAAAAAGGCTACATTTTTTTTTCTCATCTTTATTTTGTTTTTTAAAATCCACCATTCTCTCAACCTCCTAGTGACTTTCTGAAGGCCACACATTTAACATGTTTTTCAATGAAATTGCATACAATTATTAACAAAGGAAAAGTCTCTGTTTTGAGTACTAAGAGCAGACACACTTTCTGACATTTGTAGCCAAATTGGGTCTGTCATTCAGGTTTATGCAGACTGCAGCTTTCCAGAAAAATAAGTTACAAACCATGAGAATAGGGGGAAAAAAAAGATAACACTTTCATATGAAGCTTTAATTAACGATAAGCCAATGCTGGCCTATAGGAAATGTCATGTTCCACTGGATAAATCAGGGCTGCTTCCTGGTTTTGCAACACATCATGTTCTATGCTCAGTAAGATGCCAGGTTTCTTATTTTGCCTGTCATTTATGTGCAGTGTTTTTCATGTGGTCTGAGAATAAGGTGCCAAAGTTGTCTGGTTCCCTGACTTTATTCTCCGATTAATAATACATTAGCCTAGCAAAATATTTGCTCCTGCTATTACTCTTGGGGTTATGAAATTAAATATATATAACTGAAAAATACAGTAAATATATAGGAAATAAATATTTCTGTGATCTTCCCTTTCCTGTTTTCATTAAGGCAGCTTTTCTAGTTATAAGACCAGCTCCTGAATTTCAAAACACATTTACAGAAATACTTTGTTAAGCTTGCTCAGCTCTGATTTGCCTGCTTCTGTGAGCTTAAAAGCCCATCACTGCATAAACGTAAGTCCCATTCACCACTCTGATAACACAGCTTTATATCAAAACAGTTCCTCTGATTTCAGCAGTTACTTTGTGGCATGCATCAGAAGCTTCATATTATTTATAATACTTTTATTTTATCTTTAATAGGTTATAACATTTATATATATAATATATATAAATAAATAAATATATATATTTATGTATATATAAAACTATACAGAGATTCACTCCCTTATCTCCCTCCCCCCAACACACTTTTTTTTCTTTTTTTTTTTTTTTTCTTTTCTAGGAGGAAAGAAAGTGGGGCAGGACAAGACAACTTTTACATTGGTTTCAGACCTGGTCCCCTTTTATGTCAAGCATTGCCATTGCTGGGTTTGCTCAGGTCTCCTTGCTAATGGGTTTGCTTAGGCAAAAAATAACACTGCTCTTTTTGTTCTTGTGACCCCTTACACACTTTTTTCTTTTTCATCATTTACACTGTTTTTCTCCAAATATTTTCTTCCTGTATGCTTTCATACTACCCTGGGATCATCCTCCAGTGATGGAGAAACTGCTGAAGAGCTGGGCAGTATCAGCTGTAGGCGCTGAAGGAGAATTACACAAATGCTGAAAAATTTGGTTTTCTGTCTGACTTTTTCACCTTCACATATATCCCTACAGTGTTACACTATTACAGGATAAGCTTATTTAACCATTACCCTCAAGCACTCCCCTACCTGCTCTCTACCAGAAACAAATGCCTCTCTATGTGGGACACTAATGCTTTGTAGGTTCCATTTATTTAGAAAGTTGTGGGAATAACAAATCCTTTGGTTCAGCAACTAGCTAAAAAATGCTAGGCTTAATAAGAACAAAAAATGATTTTCAACAGACACCAGTTCTGTTATTACCTAATATTAATGAGTGTGGATGATGAGGAGGATTGGGCTTGGGAGTACAGATACCTTTGTGATAGTCAGAAGACAGTCAGAAATATAATTAGATTGTAAAGACAATATATAATTAATGCAATATAATGGGACGTATCTCAATCTGTTGCACCACTGGCAGATCCAGAGTAACCCTATTAAAGTCAGGGACGGTTGTTTGCATATGTTATACATTGATTTAACTGAGGTTTGATTCTGGCTCATTAAGTGACACGTTTTTCACTCATATCATTTGTATGGGCAGACCATGATGATTAGCCCCAGCTTGAATGCCACTATATATTAACTATTTTAAGATATGCAAATTAAACTCTGACCAGATGCCAGAGTTCCCCTAATTAGAAGTGCAAGCCATCCCCATGCTAAATTCAAGGTTCCTTAAAGACAACAGACTCCACTGAATTTTTATCAGCAGCAATGGTCAAATCAGTATTTGAAAGCAAGCCCTAATCAAAACAGAGAATGACAAAACTGTGCTCTGGAGTAATGTATTTGTACTATTTATAATGAACCAGTATCTCATAATACATGCAACAGAAGTTGTGTTGGAGCAAGGCACCTCACTTCAGATAAGTCACTCTTTTCTGATGTCTGTCTTTCATGTGACCACAGAGAGAGCACAGACACCTGGTTTAGCTTAAACAACCAGCTTCTAGATGTGTGTTAGGTAAGATGATTTCTAGCTGCTATGTGATATGTGAAGAGTTAATCTTGTCATGTTTGGCCAGGTGCATCACTTTGTGAGCATTCATTTCTTTCAAACAATTCAGAGTGATGGGGTTAGACAAGGCTGTCCTGAATTTAGTCTCTTTAGTTAGTGTCTGTAAGGGTGAACTCAACAATTTTCTTGCTGGAGCAAACAAACTGAAAGGTCAACAATTTATCTTCACAACAGGGAGACTGCATGCAAACTCCTCCTGGCCAGTCTTACTGCACAAACACATTTTTCAGGTAAAGTTATTTTTTAGAGTACTAGTTATATTTTATTATTACAGAAATAACTTTCAGCATTCCCTTAAGTATTGCACAGCATAAAATAACAACATTAGTATTCCACTGTCCATCCCACAAGTATTCTGAGCTGGTGTAAACCAAAAAATTCTATGGATGTAAATCTGTAAATCAAATGATGGCAATTTCTTGATACACAGGGTGATTCAAAGTCCAATTAAGTTAACAGAGAAACTCCTTTGATTTTTTATTTATTTATTTATTTATTTTTGTCCTGAAACAGACTCTTTAATAGCATTGCAGATCAATAACATCCAGTGGCTTATCTCAATATCAGATTCAAAGAGAATAGAAAATTCTGCCCTGCCTTCCAAAGAGGTGAATTTGTGTATGTGTGCTAGACAATTGGACAATACAGAGGTGAGAATCATGGAAAAGTCCACAAACTGTTGACAAATTGATGTTTTGGATGGTGTGATGGAAATAAGCCCTAGGCCTGCACAGGGCTAGGGGAGAATGTACAGGGGAGAATAAAATGTTATTGAAAAGTTAAGGTTTGATGTATGCCATTCCCCATCAAACTGCAGAAATAATCAATACTTATGGGGAAAAATAACTCAAGACTAGAACATTAAGGTCTATCTGATAAAACAATATAACAATAAGAAGAAAAAATAACAGTGAATGGGTGACTTTGAAGTTTGACATCTCAGTGCTTATGTTTCCAGTTCAAGGGATATACCTTAAGTCTGGGGTTTTATTTTTAATTCAAAGGTGATGATTCCTCAGAAGCTGAGATTTTGTAATCTTTTCCTTGTTTTGGTTCACTGATTCCTCTCTACTTTATCTTTAAATAGAAGAGGCTTTGGAAGCTGTGGAGTCTGAAAGATTTCCATGCTTCATGGTGTACTTCTGTCCTAGACTACCTTACGGAGAAAACTATCATGTTTCCTTACTTCCATTACTTTTCCTCTTTTTGTAATTCTGTCTTTCATGCAATCTATGTGGCATTTGGTTGAGTCATAGGCTTGGGTCATACAGATGACAAATATATTTCTTCTGTCCCCTTTTTCAACTCCCTACTTATGATTTCAGATTTTTATTTTTTTTCCTGTTTCTATTTTTTTTTTCACTTTTTTATTTTACTTCTTTTTTTTTTTTCTCCATTTTTTTAACTTTATATTCTCTCTCTTTTTCCTACTCTTTCAGTTTTAGTTGCAAATAAAATTTTTTTCCTCTAAACCTTTGTCTAATCCTTGAATAATATATATATATATATTTTTGTTTGTTTGTTTGTTTGTTTTGCATTTAGTAAGGTAGGTGACTTTTTGTATCTGTTTTCCTAGCTCATCTTCTATATTTCTAATTACTATTGCTTCCAGCATCTTGACAGATGTTTGACACTGCTGTCTACTTTTACTTACACCTTAAGCATTATGATAAACTATAAAGAAAGCTTGGTTTCTCTAGAGAAAATTCACTCTTGCATCTCAAGTTAATCTACAGGTCTAACATGACATACAGAAACCAAAAATGAAGCTTTCTCATTATTATTTAACCATGGCAATCATCTTCACTGTTTTGTCTATGAAGTCACACGCTGAGCATTTTCTTTTTATTTAGAAACACAATATCAGTTCCAATATCATCATGTGCAATTTTATTTTCCTTTGAGAAAAGCACCTAAATTCAAATGTTTATACTAAAGTGCTGAATTTGTTATCAATAATGTAAGGGTGGTTGGCTTCAAACACTGCAGTTTAACATCTGAATGAGAGGATGCTTGAAGAGTAGGGTGGGGTCTCTGAGGTCTGATAGAGCTTTTTGGTCTTCATTTTTCAGCCAGGGTCTTTAACAGCCTAAATATTAATTTAAAAAATTTTGATGACACCATTTTACCTTGGCTTAATTGCTTTCAATTGACCTGTAAGGCAGCTGTAAGGTCAGAACTCCAAAAGTTTGAATCTTGACTGGGTTGACAATTAAAATAATCTTATCCCATTTCCCTTTTGTTATGTACCTAAATTTGCTTGTAGTATAGATTAAACACACACACACATACACACACCAAACTGAAATAAATAAAAATCATCCAGCCTGAAACTGAAGACATCAAGAGTTGATGAACTTAATACTTTCCCTAATAGGTGGTCTGAAACAAAAAATGCAAGACTAGATTGTATGTTTTGTCTTCATTGGATAGGCTGTAAGAAGGCTTTGTAACAACAACAATCTTTTATTATTCTTTTCTGCTGTTCTGAAAGAATTTGGAGTTCTGTCTTCAAGCCAAGCATTGCACCATTTTACTCTTTCTCCCACATTGCTCACATCCACATCTCTGACTTGAATTGCTTCCACACAGTTTGATAGGTTTACAGCTGTTATTATAAGTCATGTAATATGGGTTTAAGCTGTGTTTACAGCCTAATAATTTAGTTGGGTCTTTAAATAAGCAGTGGAGTATTTTGTAATACAGATTGTCTCCTATTTTATTTGCCAGTAAAAGCACTGAAGGGAAGCTGCAAAAACTTGCACTACAGCCTTGCTGCTCTACTGCATTGAATCTAAAGAGCCAGAACCACTCTCTGGTTACAACACCAAAGGAATTGCACTTGCCAGAAGTGGCAGAGGAAGTGCACAGCCAGTATAAATGGATCAGGAAAAAAAAAGCAACTGAGACATATTTCAGGGTTTAACCAAGCTGGGGTTTGTCATTGCCTAAAACATGTGAAAAATCTCTCTCTTCTTTTCTAATCCTGGGGATAACCAGAACTAAAGGTATCCTTGGTCATATTACTACCCTAGTTGAGATAAACTGGAAGTCCTCAGACTGTTAAACCAGACAAAGGCATAAATCACAGAAATCATATTTGGCCATATTCCTCCCTGCCTTTGTGCCACTCAAAATGCAAGAGGAGAAGAATAAATAAATAAATAAATAAATAAAAATTGTTAAGGTATTTTAAAGCTGAAATGTCGAGAACTGAACACAGTTTGTAGGCACTGAGATAGGATACTTTTTTTTTTTTTTCCTTTGTTTTTCCTTTTTGTCTTGATGCAGATCCTAATTCAGATTTGATTTGTTGCCTTTGATTTCTTGTGAATTTGCTCTGACATACAAGAGATCACTTGAGATAAGGTCTTTATTGTGTCATTGTCAATAGTGCTCAGGAATCCCAGTGGTGGGCCAGGACCCTGTTATGAGAATTGCTGTACAAACATAACAACAAACAGTTTTATGTCATCTTATATTCAGATCAAACAAGCTAATTGATTGGTGGGTTGTATCTGAGCTAAAAACTAGTGTTTTTTTGTGTTTTGTTGTTGTTGATGATGATGATGTTGTTGTTTTTTTCAGCTCATGTTCACAAGCACATAAATAGGATCAGATTTTCTGTTTCAACGTAAAACAATGCAAATCCTGAAAACGTTGGTTCTCTTTTGTCTATTCATTTCATTTATTTTTCTTGGTTATACTTTATATAAAATCTAAACCTGGAATAATTGTAAGTTGAAAGATTTTCACTACTATTCTTTGGATCCCAGCAGTGTTTTTAAAGAACAAATGAAATAATAATTGCAACTTTTTATGAGATTGGTTGTCTTCTTTGTAAATTTTGCAACCATGGTATCATTTGGTGATGTTACAGTTTGCAAATAATTTTATGTTGGATTTTTTATTTTGTGAAAGAAGCAAACTCAAGCAAGACATTTCCTTATTACTTGAATAATGCACAATCAGCAAAGCTTTCATGTATCTTGATTGTTGATAGTCACTGATGAAATAGGAAGAGACAAAGTTTGTCAGGTGGAGACCCACACAGACACAAGTCGCTACAGCTAAGCAGCATGTCCATGTAAATTTAAGTCGCAGACAGGAAAGGTAGAGTGGGAAGGAGGGGTATCAACACCTATTAAATTTGGAAAGGGATAGAAAGAGTGGCCTTTGCTGATTGACAGACAAGGTTATGTGGCTGAACAATAATTTGAAGGCTTGAATTATTCATGCCCAATTCAAGGTAAAAGTGTTTAACCTGGTGATATCATCTCATCTTGTTGCAGTATTTCACAAACAATGCTATTCTTATTCCTGACTTCTTTATTTTACTAGCTTTTATGTCTTATATATATATAAAATAAAATAAAATAAAATAAAATAAAATAAAATAAAATAAAATAAAATAAAATAAAATAAAATAAAATAAAATAATAAAATAAAAGAATGGGAAATAGCTACTAGTTTTTAGAGAAAAATATATGTCTATATTAAGGTCTTAGAACAAGTTGCCATTAAAAGAGAGGGAAAAAAAAAAAAAAAAAAAAAAAAAGTGCACAAAGTTATCAATGCAGTCTGACAGCAGAAATCCAGGCTTTTCTTCCACCATACCCTACTCACCAGTGCTGTCCTTCTGGTAACTCTCAAAACAAGAGGAAAGAAATGAATATACCACTGCAATTCTGGTCTTTATTTGAAAATAAAACTAAAAAACTCACTACAGTTATCTTTGTGTGCCAAGAAATAATGCACATTACCATAATGTGTTCCACTATCCACTACAACTTCCTAATTTGGCCTTGCATAGTATTCATTGATTGTGATGGAGAGTTTATGGAGTACACAAATTTGTCACATAACCAATTCCTATAGAAAGGATTGATGAAACAATTAAGCCTATACATAAATGCCTATACGGATAACAATACTCTTTGGAGAGTAGAACCCTGGTAAAGATTCACTTTTTTTCTGCTAGCAGCAAACAATTTATTGATGAATCAATTTAGCTAGGGACAATATTCATTCACTTCTAATTCCAGTTAAACAGACCTGAAAGTATGTATTTAACTGTAGGCATTCTCATGGAATGGGAGTCTTACGCAAAACTTGAAGATTTCTTTCTCAGCCTCTTTCCTTCTACTCTGAAGTGCATTTAAGCTGTATTTTGTGCTACAGAATCCGTTATGAAATCTATCCATCCCACAGGCCACAATATTCTGCATTATTAATGTCAAAGAAAATGTTGATATGTCTGAAGCAGGGATCAGTTGTAGGACGTATCAGTCTACATATTTTGGATTCTTTATTCAAAACCTCTGATCACACTGGGACTCTAGGGGAATTTCTGATGCCTCAAGGGGTTGAGCCAAGGTTTGTGATCCTGGGTCAGTGGTGATTTACAGCAGCCATCTACCCTCATTTTCTTTCTTCTATTTTATTAAGATACATCTTTCATACACCCACCTTTAAGACTCCATTTTAATTTAGTCATACAGGTCACTAGCTTCTTGGTTTTGCTTTCACAGGTTTGTAGCTTCTAGACTTCTCACCAAGTCACCAAGTCACCTAAACTACTTTTAGTAGTTTATCCAGACATGTTCTTCCATCTCCCTCAACATCAGATCTAACTAAGGTAGATCTTTTCAGGAAGGTTGTGGTTACTTTTTTTTAAGTATTTTACCCACTCAACAAGTAAAATATGTGAAATCCTGTGGGGATTTCAGAGTAATTACCTGTAGTTATTAATCAATGTTTCTTAGTGCTTACTCCCTTCTTCAAAGCGGTAGCTACCAGCCTACCATATGACTGTCTTCAGGGGCATGCAGGAGTCCTGAACTCAGCAGAAGCTCAGGAAGAACTACCTGTTTCACTGTATTTTTCTATCCTTATTATGACGCTGCCAGTCTAAGATTAATGTGTCAGCTTAACCAGAAATACTTCTGGTTTTGTATGTCACGGGCTTAATTTTCTTGCAGCTTGGAGACATTCAAGTGATTTGGAATAGCACATTATGGTCAGATGAACATCTGTTCAGTGTTATTAGTGTTATTTGCTAGTTTTGTTTTTGTAGAAAACATAGAACTACTTTAGGAAAATAAGTCTTATTCTTTCCAGCAAAATAATTCCTATTGAACAGCAAAAGCAACTAGAAAATCAAATATCAGCTTGACTCTCATGATCCTTTTTGGGTGTACAGTATAAATCACATGTAATGTAAATGTTCATGGCTGAATGATTTTTTTATCAAGTAAATTGATGGGTGTATTCTTCAAATTGGGCAGAAATTGGAACCCTGTGTGAGAAATATGAGTCACAAACATGCTTTGGACATTATCACCCAAGAAGAAAAACTCTATTCAGTATAAACTAATATCACTCTGGGAAGGGAGCATGCAAAAGAAACCAAATCTGAATGCAAAATATCAAAATAGGGAAACTGTTGTATGCAATAGACTGCCCTGAGAAGGAACAGAACTATTCTAGCCTTCACTAGGGACTAAGCTTAGAAACAACTGGCCTATTTTCTGCTCTCTTCATCCAAAGATGGTTTCACAGTTTTTGCTCTTTCATCATCTCCTTGGGGCATTTTAGCTACTTCTGTGTCATGTAATCCATCACTCACTAAATAATTAATTTACTCAAGTAAGCAAGATCTCTTGGGGTTTAGGGTTTCCGAGTGAGGAGAGATGACAGCTGATGTGCTATTTAAGAAAGAAACACAGAGGGAGAGGAAAAAAAAATAAAAAATAAAAAAAATCAGCACTATATTATATTCTTAGATTTATTTTTTTTCTTTTAATTGATATTCATTTTGTAGTCACTAAACTTCTTTCTTGGTTAACTTTTTCCACAAGGCAGATTACGTTTCATTCTATTGGTTTTATTTTAATAAATAGGGCTGGGAAACTAGTATATTCTTTGTTAATCAATGTGTATGTGAGAACCAAGTCCAACTCCCTCTATAATCAATTGCATCACCATGTGAGCAGGAACGGGTCATTACTAAGGAGATTTTTTTGTTGTTGTTGTTGTTGTACTTGTGGCTTTAAGCTGTACATTTGTCTCACAAGGCTTGCAGAGATCAACCAGAATTTGAGCAGGTCTGGACAAGAATTAGTGACACATGGATACACACATGGAGATGGTTTCATGGGTTGTGGTGAATCTATACAGGCACATGGACTATCTGAAGGATCCCCCTTATAAAATTGCTTTTATAAATACATATATATGCATATACACATATAAAAGTGCATATATATAAAAACATAAATTATAATTAAAATACATATATGACTCCAGTTGTTTAGAGCTTAGGAGACTGGTTTGGATTTCTTTCTGGATTTAAATGATAACACAACAAATGCAACTAAGCAGAATATACATGCATGCATACCTAAACATAAGCATACATGTACATGCATACATGTATGAATGCATATTTGTATTTGAGTTGCTTAGGACAGTGTTTTCCTCCCCAACAGCAAATGCTATTCGTGGACTTCGTTTTTGTTGTTATATACTTCCTAATTTATTCATGAATGACAAGACCACTCCAGAGCTCCTCACCAGAAATAATGTCAACACTATCCCCTATGCATGGACTACTCATGTGTTCTGTGACCTTCTCTTTCCTTCTGTTCAGTCTTAATTTAGTCCTAATACTTATGTAATAACTAATGTTTCATCTCTGGTTCTTAATAAAAAGGGCTAATTTACAATATTTTCCGTATGAAACTTCAAAATCCATTTACCTTCACTGTTTGAAATAGCTCAGATTAAAGGGATGTTTCAAGAGTGTCTCAGAATGATCTCAGTTCATATCAGTTTTGATAGATTTAATGTGTAAATTTTTCCAGAAGAAATCTGAGAACTAGGGAATTTTCTTTTTCATTATTTTTGCTGTGGAATAGCTGCCCTATGTGAAGACTTGCAGATCTGTGATTTATATGTGAGTATTGAGAGCTCAGTTTTCACTAATGTCTTGACTTTTAGAAGCGAGTCACATACAATTTCTGACATTGAACCCGAAGCAGAATAAATACAATTGGATATTTCTTAGGCAATTCTAAGAGAGTTCAGCTCCCCCTGGAACTTTTTTCAGCCCTTTTGAAAACTGTAATTGTCTTGCATAGCAGAGCCAAAGTTCAGGGTGAAGCACTGCTTGTGTAGGTTACATTTCTGCAATGCGAGGCATCTGAGCTGGCACAGGACTCTGGGGGCAATAATCAAGGTCTTGTGGACCCAGGTATTTTTCTCCTTTACTGTATTGGTGAGATGTGCTTTCTCCTTGATTCTGAGGGGGAAGTGCATGAGGCAGAGCAGAAGGATCCTGAACATCACAGGCAGGTTGTGCAGCTGATGTTGGCAACAGGGTTGTGGTTTTCATGACCATGGGACCCTCCGTGAGGATTGAGGACTTTTATAAAGAGACAAATAATTGAAGACATCTATGCCAACAGGCTGGTTAAGCTGGTTAGGAGAACTTTAAACTAAAAAACAACAGGGATGGGCAATGATGAACCGAGGGGTTCAAGTGAGGAAGTGGCAGACCAGCCTTGCAAGCGAAGGTTGGTTAAGGACCTCCTAATGAATAAAACAGGATTTAAGAGATGCAACTCAACCATGTCAGTAAGACAGTGCCTGCAGGACAGCAGTACAGCAGAAGATCCTCTCACTTTGCATACTTTTGTTTTCTTTTCTTTTGTTTCAAACTTAACATGCTGATCTAGGAGATCAGCATAACAGGGTGCATCTCTGAAGTGCCATACTGCATGCTGCATGGGAAACAAGTAGGAGGAAGTAAGAAGTTGCAGTTGTAGGACTACTGTCTCACTGGGGTCATGAGTTATGGTGGGATAGTTCACATGCCTGGAGTTCTGCCATGAATAGGTACAGGCTCTCTACGAAGAACAGGCAAAGACTGCGAGAAGGGGGAGCTACCTATGATAGGAGAGAACAGTGGAAATCTGGAGTGCTGCCTAAGAGCAGATGATGAGCCAGCTGTGAGTTTATGTGTCAGGAGTAGAGAGCAGTTCGACATGGGAGAACTTTATGAGTGTTTGCCACAGGCTGCCTGATTGGAATTCCTTATAAAGCCCCTCTGAATTATCTTCAAAATGTCATGGTGATCAGGTAAGGATCTTGTTGACTAGAAGTAAGTAAATGTCAAGCCTGTCCTCTAGAAGTACAATTCCAGGAATAAGGGGCAGGTCAATCTCACCTCAGTCCCTAGCAAGGTGATAGAGTACTGCAAGTACTAAAGTTCACCACTAGCCCATGCTGTTAAGTTCTAAATCTACACATTTACAGAAGACTTCTAGAGATGGTGACTCAGACCTTTATTCAGTCTTTACTTTCCCCCTTGTCTCTGCAGTATCTCTCTAAAGATTCCTTCCTCTTCCCTTAGGATGCTTTACAAGATTGTTCACTTGATTGCTTTGTGAAGTGAGTTAATTAGTATTTTCTTCCAGTTTAGTTAAGATGGATTTGATATTGCTTTGGTTTTTGTATGAAGCCAGGTTTTATAATTGTTAACATATATCAAGAAGTGACATGACCCTGCATAAGAAATAATATGTTGATCTTGAAAGTGCTTGTCAATAAAGTTTCGCTCATGAAAAGTTCATGAAAATACAGAGTCAGATGTTATCAGGTAAATCAGATAAAAACCGTTCAACTCCTGGGAAGAGCTCAGGATGTCATGGGTTGGGTATAGCAATATGGAATTTTTTGGTCACAAGTTTGAATGGGAAACCATTGTAATAAGAGCTGAATATTTTATTTTATTTTATTTTATTTTATTTTATTTTATTTTATTTTATTTTATTTTATTTTATTTTATTTTATTTTATTTTATTTTATTTTATTTATTTTATTATTTTTTTTTCTAGCTAGTGTTTTCCTGCTAGTAAAAATAGAAATGAACTGGTTAAATTAGCTCAATCTTCACTTGTTTAACACCCATGTGGAAATAATTCTAGGGGAAAAAAAAAGAAAAAAAAAAAAAAGTAGAAGAATAGATTTTTGCTCACTGGGACAGATGTGATGTCTGCAGGACAGGTCTCATCCTAATGAAGTCTTTGGTATCTCTGCTGAAGCACAGTGCTATTTGACATGTGTAAATTAACCAGATTCTTCCCCAAAAGAAAATCTCCCAAGCACTGGTGCTTTTGTGAAAAGCTTAGAGCAGCACAAGGGCAATATAAATGTTTTCATTTTTGCTGTCTCTGCTGCATCTGCTCAGTGGATCAGTAAGGAACAGCATTTTATTTTGCTGAGGGCCAGGAGCCTTTCAGGATAGAAATTCAAGTTCTGGTAAAATACAGAGCAGGAAGATTATAAACAGCTTTAAAAGGGGCAATACCAAAAAGAATAGTAGAGGAGGAAAGGGTGACAATGACATAGCTTTGCTTATTCCTAACATGTATCAATTTATGTTTTCCAGGCCTAAGAGTAGCTCTTGTGTCAGATAAATGTTTCTTTGGAAGAGGTGATAAGAGTGTTAATCCATTGATTTGATGCAAAAGGATACGAAGCCATCTTTGTCTCATTATCAAGCTGAATTGCCTGGAAAATTCATTTAACTAATTTAAGGGGAAGTTTTGTTGTTGTTGTTGTTGTTGTTTTAATGTTGAAGTAATGTAATTTTTAGAATCTGAAATAAAAACATCTTTATTATTCCAAACATTATAGTTTGTAATTTGGGAGTTGATATATTCAGCTGTGACTGCACTGCTGTTAAATCTGGTGTGTGATTAGAGAACTATAATAAACATACTTAAAAGGAGAAGCAGTCATTTTCTTTGTTCTACATAATAATTATTTTGTTTAATTTTTAATAAAAGATTTTCTACCAGTATGAACTGACTAAGTTCTGTCAATATCTGCACAGCTGATACTAATTGACAAGCTGGTCAATATCTTTTTATCTGAGGTTTTCAACTTCTTCAAAAGGAAACCCTTTTGTCCATCTTATAAAAATAATATTCCTCATCAAAAATAATTAAGATAAATGAGCACTCACATTGTGAAGCTATTGGAAAGGACAGTTATATTACAACCTTACAAGTCATTATTTGTTACATCTTTGGACTGTGGCAGTTGTCAATTTATGAACATTAGAATTGTGATTTGAGAATATGAAACATCACAAATTTTGAGAACAAATCTAGTGACTTTTCCTTCTGTGTGCTAACTACTACTTGCAACAATTTATGTTGTAAAAATGAAAATATCTGCTTAAAGACAGATTCATGCCAATGACAATTACTATGAAACTTCTGTTATATACTCGCATGAGGACTGAAGTTGTTTAACTTAAGCTATACAAATTCTTGCTAGAGTAGCTATATTTACCAGAATGAATCCTAATTATTATTTTGCTTAGAATGTGGAAATATTCACTGCAAAGACAAGTATTCCCATTTGATATTATTCAGAGTAATAACTACTCACATGAATAATGATTTCAGGATTAGGTAGTTTTGAATTTCAAGCTCCTCAAAGTCCCAATGCCATTAAATATATCTTTGGTATTCCTTGTAGATAATTCCATTCAATATTATAGATCCCAAGAAAATTCCATGTCTAAACTGAAGCTCAGTGCTCAGCAAAATACTCATGTTCATCTGTTGCTTGCTAAAGCTTGCTAACCAAAGTGATCATAGATATGGTTCACAGTCCCATTAATAACAATAAGTCTTTCCTGAACTCGAAACTCCATTTAAAATTCAGTCTCTATGTCCATCAGACTTCAAGAAACACACAGAGAAATATCTAATTACACAGTTTTAAGTTTAAGCATTTCAAGTTCCCAAGTTTAAAGTCCGCAAGAAATAATTGCTTTACTTATACAAATATGAAGTAAATAACATTCATGTCTTCTACAATGTCTGGAATATGCAATATTATTATCAAGAATTAATGTTCAGTTGTACACCACATTAACTGCTCTCCTCACAACCTTAACGCCATGTTTCAGATTTGGCAAGGTCTCATACATGTGACTGGGGACGGTAACTCGGGATCCTTAGGTTCTACTGCCGAATGGACACCCTATGCTGGTGCTGGGTAGCTACATCTACATTCACGAATTACACAGCATTCAGTCCTGATAATGAGATCAATGCTAACATTGATCCACTGTCTCTGAACTGGGGGAGCACTGTTACTGTTTGGAAAATCTAGTAAGACAGCACTAATGAACCCATACTGTATTACTTGTTTCAATTTATTTGTTGTTGTTGTTGTTATCTATCAGAATTAAAATTTACTAGATTTCCTAACTTGGAGAGTACTAGCATGATCTCTTTTCTGTCTGGCCACTTCCTCTCTGAAAATAGATATAATCGTACCTAATCCTGGGCCCCTTGTGCCCCTTTCCCTATCTTGGGATATGTTGTTGTAATTACTCAGCATGTTAACAATTTTGTACATGAAGGTACATAAATGTTTTGTGATTACCCAAACCTTAGAAGTTAGACCCAAAAAGAACGTGTATATTTGGAAGGTGTCCCTGCTCAGGGGGGATTGGAATTAAAGATCTTTAAGGTCCCTTACAACCCAAACCATTCTCTCTTCTACATATATGGACGGTGATGAATGTGGACAGAAGTAAGAGGTAACAGGAGTAAAAGGCCATAGAAGTAATTCCAGGTTCTTGCACTGCTTGCTCAATATACAATAGATTTTTTTTGGGGGGGTTGCTTTCATGCTTGAGATTATTACTATTATTATTTTTGTCCTTTCCATGTTCTTTTAATGTATGGCCAGTAAATAAAGTAGTAAAGGGGGAAAAAGATATTGCTTGTTTCACAATTACATTGGAATGTTGCTTTGCTAATTAGTTTGCAGAAGCTGTCATGCTGGTCGATATTGTCTTCTGTGCTGAAGACAGCATTATAGTCTGATTTATGTTTTGACTCATCCCCTTTTCCCCTTACATTAATTGTCTTCTGTTGATAGTCATTTAACTAAATGGGTCTGGGGAAATAGGGTGAATAACAGTAATGTGGAAGACAAGGATTAAAGCTATCACCCATACAGAAAATAATAATAATAATAATAAATAAATAAATAAATCTGACCTCTGTGGTACCTCTAGCCTCTAGTTTCTCTAGTGGTCTCACAGTAGGTCACATAACTATAACTATATATCTATAAGTGTATATATATATATATATATATATATATATATATACATGCAATTACATACATACATATATAAATAAATATTCAATATGTGTGCATGTACAATTGCGTATATATACATGTATGCAATTTCACAGTGGTAAAATTAATATTGGTATATTATTTGAGGACTGTCAGGGAAACTGTAAAAAACACAAAAGCATATCTGAAGTAAGTTGCAGGACTCTCATCTCCTAATCACTCTTTCAAAAAGGTTGAAAAGCTGATGGGATCAAAGCTGATCCCATCAACCTACAGCATTGGTTGATGGGATCATAAATATAATGTGTGATCTTTTTATGGTCATCTGGTAGATTTTTCACTCCTCTCCGAGTTGTATCTGCTCTGTAGATTTCACCATCTTCTGACACTTAGATTAGTTCTAGACCAATGATTTCATTTTTGAATGAAAATTTATCATTGGAAAATAGTTTCTTTTTGTTTTGTGATATAAAATGTCTAGTCCTCCTGTGTTTTCCTTTTTTTTTTTTTTTTTTCTTATTTGTTTGTTTTAGAGCATTAGTATATTTTTTTCTAAGGTTAACATATTTTGCTCTTGCAGAAAAATAATCATAGAAATATAAATATCTAGAGACATTGGAACCAGAGTGTACTAAGGCATAAGGGACTATACTTAGGCTACCCCTGAGAAATAACTGATTCAGAAGCTCTATAGCTAAATGAAGTTAAAAATTCAGGAATCTCATGAACCTAATATATTTGGTGTTATATATGGAGTGGTAATTCATGTCGAGAAGATGGTTGATAAAGAAGGGGGAGATGTGGGAGTGTGGCCGTGGTGGTTGGAAAGCCCCGTAGCTAATGGTAACATCAGACTTTTAACAATGAGGCCATTAGGAATATAAAAGAGTCTAAAGGGAAAAAGAAGGGTGATTCAGGAGACTGCATGCAGTCTCAGGTTGCTTGTTCTCCAGCCATTAAGGAATGGAAGTTTGTGGGTGTTTGCTGTTGTTGTTATATGCAAAGTTGTTTGACCAATGAAAAGTTGTTTTGAAAAGAACTGCTGTGGAGAGAAGGGTATAAGAGGGGATCCTGCCCTCAAGATAAAAAAAAGACAACACAATGTGATGCCAAAGTTATGTCATCAATAAAGAAGCAGAAAGAAGGAATGAAAAGGAACAGGCTAGCGGAACGGAGAGCAGGTCAGGAACGGGCACATTGATCGTCTCGTGAAGATGGGTTTGGCCAAACTCATCAAACCGCTCAAAGAAGCTCATACAGAAAGTCACTGGAAATAGGCGCACCGGAGCTGGGGAGAAGCTCAAGCTGAGAGAAGCGGACCCGCGCACACAACTGCCCCTTGCTGGTAAGCAGTTGCGCATTATGGGGAATCATACGTCCTTAGAAACAAAGACTGTCCTGGTAACCTTACAGGTTATTCTCCTTATTAACGATCAGATGGTGTATGATCCTGAAATATGGGACCAAGTTGAGGTCAAGGTGGGGGACTCTGCAACTAAAAGTAACAAGGTTGTGGTGGGATTGCTCAGCACCTGGAGAGCAGTCTCTGAGGCCTTAAAGAGCCATGTGGGACCACAGTCATAAACGTGTGGTTTGCCAGGCAGTGAGGGAGCTGCGGCCTTGTTCACTGATCCTACTGCTATGCCATGGGCCCCTCTGCTGCTACAGCCATTGAAGGCTTTTGCTGTTATGCCCCTTGGTGACCTGGATGTGCCTTTTGATTCAGGACCTATTGGCCTTGAAAAGGAGACTGATATGTTTTAATTCAATCCGGGAAAAACAGGATACATAAGGCCCGAAGACCGAGTTGCTTGACAACTTGGAGAGAGACAGGAATGGAAAATAGAGACTGTTAAGTCATGGAACTTAAAGGATTGTGTGTCTCCTTTTCTGATTGTACATATGTATAGGCATACTCAGATTTAGTATGTAAAAGCAATGTTCTGTATATTTAGAATGTTCGATGTTCATGTGTGCAGTTTGGATGAGTCACTCCCCGCACACCCAGTGCTTTTTACTTACCTTTTATACCTTTTATAAATATTCCTTTTAAATATTACTAAATTCAGATTAATTTGAGACTTCATTTATAATATTGGAATATTGGTATGTCCTCTAAACAAAGGACATGGTCTAAAAAAAAAAAATGTCTATCAAATACAGTATCTTCCCTGTGGAGGAATGGTTAAGTGAAATAAGACACGTGGATGTTGGGCAGTTAAGAGGCAATGGGCTAGTGAAGTACCGTACTCAACTCACATGAGTCTGGCACGTACGCAGCTGGCTGAGAGCCAATCAGGCTCAAGGACACGATGCCCTTGAGCGATGGGGAAAGTCCCTAAGGCGGGACGGTGGCTAAAAGAAGGAGGAACTACCTGAAAAGAGCGGGAAATGTTAGCCAATGCTGAGCTTAGTTTTTGCAATATGTATGAGTTGGTTATATTCGAACTAGATAAAAGGCGACTGAGCTATCCATTAAAGTTGAAGTTCACTGTTCACTCATATTGAGCGTCTGTGTCTTCCTTCCGTCGACAACACTTCCCTACTTTGTGGAGGGAAAATTATATGAAATCCTACTAGTGAAAGAGAACAGCAGCATCAAACATCAGATAATCCACATGCACATAGTGTAATAGCCATGTTACAAAAAAAGAATGATTTTTTTTTTTTTTATGGTGAATTTATTTTTTTTAATTTCTCTGCCAAAAAACAGTATTTTCCATAAGAGGAAGAAAATTTTCTGACCAGTTTTAATCACAATAAATGTTAGAAAGATTTGCATGTACTAGAAGAACTGTAATAAAGAAAAGTCCTTTTTTTTTTTTTTTTTTTTTTTTTTTTTTTTCTTATGCACTTAAGAGACAACAGTTCTTTTCCTCAAAAGAACTGTGGATTTAGGAAAGCTGAACAAGTCAACAGGAATTATGGATATTCTTTATTTGCTCCCCATTAATTATAATACTCAAACAGTTTGGGATTTCTTATCTTGCCTTCTGTTCAATATATCAGTTCAAAATCTGCTTTTGGGACAATTAAGCTCATAATGGGTAAACATCCAATATGTTCAGCAATTTGACCTCATTGAACTGGTCGAATTCAATGGGTAAAAGATACACACAGTCCTTCAGAAGTCATCTCCAAACACTCAGATCAGCAAAGTCACCTCCAGAGAAATTCCTGCAAAATCTTTAGCAAGGACATAAATAGCACACAACACACCTCTCATCAGCACTTCTATCCCTTTTCAGTAGTAGCAAAGTAAAAAAAAAAAAAAAAAAAAAAAAGCAAGAATTGAAATTAATTTAATCAGCTGTTGTTCTTATTTAAGTTGAATCAATATTCAAATTTGTGTATCTGAGTTTGAAAGTACCTGCCCTTTGACTTCCACATGGAAATTTTTTCTAAGTCATGCAGTTAATTCCTTTGGTAACTTTATTTTTATTTATTTATATTTTATTTTTTTTTGTGCATGTGTGTACTTCTTAGTCCAGCTAAAAGAGGTTTGTCTTTACCTATGGTCCTGTCTGTCCTCTTTTGTTATGAGTGGTTATAGAGAGGGGTGGAGGGGTGGGTATTGTTCAATATGCATTTCTTAGAGTGTGTGCTAGAACAGTTGGTCCTGGTCAAAGCCTGTGACATCTAAAAATCTTTCGTGGTATTTCAGCCTTTTTGCAGAGAAAACATTGAGTACATTACAGATCTAAATTAATTGATGTTTTAACCTGGGAGTTAACATGAAGAAGAAATTTCACAAGTAAAATGAATAGTATAATGACAAAAGTTCTTTATGTGGTTATACATGTATAACATGTAGTGTTCAAATACTAAATGCATCTTTCAAAGCTATGTTCCTTTCTGAAACATTGTGAGGGATGAAGAGGCTAAATACCTCAGTCATAGAGTATTTGTACTTTTCCACTCTGATAACTGAAACTGGACTTCAAATACCAAAATAGAGGTGCATTTTTCTCACTACAGTTCCTCACAAAAATTGTGAACTCCTTAGCAACTACTCAGCACTATGCTGGTATGCAGATGGCCCACTCCTTCCTATCAGTTAGCATAACTGGCACACATGGCACATTTCACATATACAAATAGACATAAAGCAAGGTCACATTTTATACCAAAGTAGGAACTGTGTTCTTCAAGTGTCATGGAAATGTATGAATTAACTTGAAATTACTTTACAGGCCTGTACAATACAATAAAACAGTGGTCACCAAACATTTTAGATCAAGCGTTCCATCAATACGAAGATTTAAGAAGAGCACAACCACTACAGTATTTGTAAATTATAGACACATAACTGCTGACATTCTAATATTTTCTTTTGACACCTCAACCAGTTTTACACAGAGCCTGGCATGTCTGTACCCTGCTTTAGAGACCACTAGATAGCGAGTTGCTGTCTTTTTCCAACTTCTCAGAAAGAAAAATATTAATCAGACAAGTGTTAGAGGCAGGATTGCCACCTCCGAGCTGTTCACGTTCAGAGTGGTTGTTTCAGTCCTAAAAGGTTTTCTTTTGCAGCCAGTGAGTGCTGGGCTTTCTTCTCTATGCCAGAACACTAGAGGGATACTTAAGTGGTAAAACTGGTCTTTTTATCCAAATAACTGGTTCCAGATAGGTAGGAGTGAAACTATTTTCATGCAGGCTTTTTGAGTCAAACCTATGATCTGGTGAAATGGTATAGAAAATCACTGGCTTTGCTATAAGCCTTTGATGTGCGGTAACGTCTGTTTATCATGACAATCACTTTCAAGTTTCTTCTAAATAACCCATGAAGTCCCTGCAGTTCACTGCCCATGCTGCACATGGCAACACTTTGCTAATTAGAGGTGGATTAAACTCAAGAAATGAAGCCCCCCCAAATAATAATTTTAAATGAAAAATTCTGATATTTGTGCATTTCAGTTTACTTCTCTTGCTTCAAAATGTAAGTATCCAAGTACCTGGGATATCATCTGTCATGTAAATAACAAGTAAGATCACAAACTTTTTAAATTATTATTATTATTATTATTTAAATAAAATTTTATGGAAACTTAATAAAATAGAGCTCTGGTAGGAATGACATTTAGAGTAAACACTTCCAGAAACAGCACCCAGAGTTTTTTGTTTTGCTTTTAGAAGTAGGCAAGTCATGTTTTTATTAAAGATGATTCCAGGCTTAACTGAAATATATTTTAATTAAAACACACACACACCAACAACTTTTTTTTTTTTTTTTTTTTTTTTTTTTTTTTGTCTCGTCTAAGGCTAAACACATTGTGGTGCATTTGAGGAACAAAAGTAAGGCTTCCTATACAAACAAAAGTAGGGAACACATTAAAATACACTGAAAATATCCTTTCTGGCTTTAGTAAATATAGATCAGTTACCTGGATGTGGATTATGAATTTCTCAAAAAGCTAAATATGAATAAAGGATTAAAAGTGTCTGTGTCTAGCCCTGACCTAGAGCTACTTGTCCAGAGAAGCTGTGGATGCCCCATCAATGAAAGTGTTCAAGACCAAGCTGGATGGGACTTTGAGCAACCTGATCTGATGGGAGGTGTTCCTGCCCATCAGGGGTGGTTGGAACTGGGTGGGCTTTAAGGTCCTTTCTAACCCAAACCAATCTGTGATTCTGGGTCTACTTGTATCCTGCCGCTGATCTCCAGGCGCTTTTGCGCAACAGCTCCAAAATACAGTAATTGCTGTGGCATTAAAAAAAATCCTGAGGCTCAAGTGGGTAGCACAGCTTGTCACATCCCTGGAAGAAAGGAACAGATCCCTTTACTATTTATTTTTCTGTAGTGATATCATCCCTACTGAAATATTTTATTTATTTATTTATTTTTCTCCGAGTATCTTTCATTGACGACTATAAAGGGTCCTGCTTTTGGGACATTAATGACTTCTGTTGCTGTGCTGGACATAGGGTTCAAGATCTGAGGCAGCAGTCATTATCAAAGAGTTTAAATGTATTAATTTGCTCTCATATATATATATACACAAACATCTGTAAGCAAATTGAAATATTTTGTTGTTGCTGTTTTTGTGAGAAAAAAAATGAAAAAAAAAAAAGATTTCTTTCTTTCAGTCCTCATGGACCTGTATGGTAAAAAGTAACCTGGGAAACGATAATCCAGTTTGTGTTTGCTACATGTATTATGGATCTTTTTGAATTGACATAGAAGTTCAGAAGATTTTTTTTTTTCTTTCCTATGCAGAGGATTTATTGTGAATAAGAATGAATCTCTGCTTTGCTGATAAATACAAAAGCATGACCTATAAGAATTTTTATCTCCCTCCTTTCATTTTATTTACAAACTTTGGGGTATGCATCCCATCTGCTGTGAGACAGGAATTTGCATAAGTCGGAGGGCACAGAATAATGCTTTCCTTTTTGCTATTCCTATGAACTAAATGTCTGCAAGTAAGCTCCCAAACCTTGCTATGATTCAGAGAGGTGATCAAAGAGCAGAAAGATAAATGGCTCAAAAATAAGGCATCCTTGCCCTTATATAGTCTCATAGAGTGGGGGTATTACTATTTATTTATTTTTTCCTTCAGGCAGGAATATACAGCTTTATTTTATTTGCTGGATTTAAAATACGGAGTTATATATCAAACCACAAAATTATTGAATATAAGAGTATAGCTTTGCTATACTCTTAATTGTGCCTCATTCAATCATGTAAACCTGATATACATGTATTAGAAAATCATTCAGAAACCATTCCTTGAAATTGCTTCATAATTTATTGGGACAAAACTAACAGTTCTCTGTAAAAATATAACAGAATTTCCTAATCAGATCAAAACAAACAAACATAAAAACACAAAAAAAAAAAAAAAAAGAAGAGCAAAAGAAAAAACATTCCACTTATAATGTATTGAATTTAGTAGCAAATTAAACTTCCCTGTATTGAACAAATCATTCTATTCATTTAGAGTACACTTCACATAGATTTACAAAATGAGTATCATTCTTTTTTACTTCACTTGAAATTTTATTTTTCCTATTGAAAAAATATACCTTAAAATATAGAGGAAAATATCTGAGGGAATGTTTTTGTTTAAAATAAAGGGATTAATCACTGTGAAAAATTATTATAGACATGTAGTGAACTATAAACTTATTAAAAGGTTTTTAAATGAACTAAAAGAAATACAATAGGAATTTAATTCCATTATTACATTCTGTGGTTTCATAGTTACATATATAATTTAAGAGCCATATTCTCATTTACATTAAACTTTTTCTGAAGAGGTCTCATAGTGAAATATTAAATATTGACAATTTTACACAGATATAAAAAAATATTCAATACAAATTTAAAACATTATAAATCAAAAAAAAAAAAAAAAAGAAAAAAAGAAAAATCTATGCAGGAAAGGACGCAGTATATCTATTATTAACATCTCACAAAACACTTGTGACTACACAAAACATTGTGGTCCTACTGAAGACATTGCATTAGAGAATATCTCAGGATTGATACCATGTATTTTGACATTACTTTCAATGATGAAGTCATCTTACAGTTAACCACAGTAAAATAAATTATGGGAATCATCTCTAAAGTCAAACACTTGAATTTAGATGCCCACAGTGTATGTGTCTATGTGTGATCTAGTATAAGTCAGTGGAATGATTAAACTGCCCAAACATGGCATGCAGAACCATTCAAGATGGCACAGTAGTCTCAAAACTTTTTTGCTTTTGTACCCCATCAGTAACCATTTTTGAGCACGTGTTCCCAACACATTTATATTTATTAATAAACTATATACATGAATTACTGTACGAATATATTATGTATACCATAAAATATATTTAACAAAAAAAAGTGGAAAGAGGATGAGATAAAGATGAAAAACACTTTTTAATTGTTTTATTTATTTGTAGTAAAAAACAAACAAACAAACAAACAACAAAAACTTAGTGACCCTAATGTATTGTCTTCCCAAGTGCACTTCCTGAGAGTGCACTTCCTGAGGTGTGCACTCTCCCATTTGTCTAGAGAAACATGCATGGCCCAGCAGCTGATTTACAATAGAGCAAGCCATCCATAGGTCCTGTGTAGTGTCTTCCAGCTTCAGGCAGGTCCCTTCGATGTACCTACTGGAAATGTGAGAAACAAAGTTGTGTTTTTGCAGTAGAGAACTAATTTTCTATATTCCAAGGTAGTTGTGTAGTCATAATAAGGAGAAATGCTAAGTAGAGGAGTGGACAGTAGAAGGCCTTGCTGTTCCAAAATAAGGTAGAAGATTGAGAAAAACAGGATGAGCAGTGTGAGAACAGCAAAATAAAGATCTCAAGTTCTCAAAACATAAGAAAGGAGAAATTAAAGGGTTGAAGAAAAGAACACTTGTACATATATGGTATAGAGGATCTTGTGAACATGTAGTACTCAGCTCATGAGGAAACAGGGGAGGTGATCAGGCGTAGGGTAATAGGGAATAAAAGGTTTGTTTACTAAATATGTAATTTGTTTACTAAAATGCACTCCTGATTGACTGGACACCCACCATTGCAATCGTGAATAAAATAGCTCCACAGAAGATCCTGTCTGTAGAAAATTATTTGAGATTTTTTCTTACAGAAATGAGCAAAATTTGCATTATTGTTTAATATATATAGACTCTGACAAATGGATTAATTTTTCTCCCCTGGACATACAAAATATTTGATTTCAATGTTTAATGTTTTATTCTTCCCCCCCCCCAAAAAAAAAAAAAAAAAAAAAATAAATCAAGAGAAAGGAAAGGAGATGTGGGATCACTGCATGTGTTCAGCATAACTGTATGTGCTTCTGGTCTCTGTTATCGCTATGTGGTGCCATGGTATTGAGAGGTCAGCAAAGAGCTGAGTTGATGCCCACACCACATTTCCACTGATCAGGGGACAGACAACCCCATTATATATCGATCAGGAATATAATTCACCTTTCTATAGTGAGACAGGACATAAGTTTTTAACAACTTTTACAAGGATGAAGGGATACACTGCTGTTTTCCTCAAGGCCAGATCCTAGGAGCTTTAGCTTGAATCTGCAAGTGAGATTTTTCTCTTCATTAGAAAAAACGAAATGATGGAATCAACAAGGAAAAATGGATTCAGAAACCTTTCTTTAGAAATAAAATATAAAATAAATAAAAATAAGTAATAAAATAAGTAATAAAATAAAAAATATATATATATAAAAAAAAAAAAAAAAAAAAAAAAAAAAAAAGCCTTAAAATGCAGCAAACCCCAGAAGGAAGTTTTATCTGGACTATATCAAATACTGAAGTAGGTAATGAATAGAATTTCTATCTGGGGCCATTTGCACTGTAAATTTCTGAGGTTTTCTTCTGCCTTTTAGGGATTACCAGCCCCAGCCCTTTGTGCTGGTTATTTGCTCTGGAAATAGGCTTTTACCATGTGGAAAGAGAATGGTTTTGTGAGGCAGCTGAATCCCTAACAAAAAAATAGGGAATATTGCAGTCTTTTCCAAGCTGATCCAGTTTGTTTTTCTCTCTGCTGCAGTGCTGATCAGCTGAAAAGATGGGATACTTTGTCTAAAAGTGCCTATTTACTCTCAGTAATTAACCCCTAATTCAGTGGCTGGACAGATAAAGATAATCAAAGTATAAAACACCTGGTGTAATTGGAGCTTAAAAATGTCTTCTACCATCTGTATATTTTGCAGTATATGCATTTTCTTTCATCTCCATGCCACAAATCCTTGTTCAAAGGAGTCACTTGTCTGCATGAAAAGCTGTGGTTAATGGTTAAATCCCTCTTTTTTTTTTTTATATGTATATATATATGTATATATATATGCATATATATATATATATATATAGGCTCTTACTTGTTTTCTGGCAGAGATGTAATATATACTGTATTTTTTCTCCTGTAATTGTACTTATTATCTTTCCATAAAAAGAAAGTTTAGACAAAGAAATCACCCAAAGATTTTAAATAATTTCAAAAAAGAAAAAGTCCCGTCTGAAACCAGTGAGAGGTGAACGGTGCACATCAAATATTTAAAAGGTTCATTTTCAAATGAATCTATCCTTTGTTTTTATTAAGCTGTCAAGCTAAATGCTCTCATATCAACCTGAAGAGCAATAATTCTAACTTTTTTATTAGCTTCCCTGGTTCTAATCTGGCATTTCCTGAAAAGCATCATACGGTAACAACAGAACAATTGTAGCTGGCTACATGTATGGCGTTTACATTAGCATACAATGCTGGCATCACTGGGAGATGAAAATAAGAATTTCTTTCATCCAGGAGCTGGATGCAGTCAAAGGGTATTGTGGCAATGTAGCACTTGGTAAACAAATATCATGTTTCCAGCTGTGATATGAGGAGCAAAGAGCTGAATCTAAATGCCCAGTTAGGTCTAAAACAGTTAGGTACCATGCTCTCAATAAAGTGAAATAGGTGTTAAAAGTATAAATAATTTGGAGATCTCTGTCCAGCCTTCTTGTCCCAGCTGCCTGCCAGTGGTCTCAAGTCTTTTTCCCCAGTCTTGTTGTAGAACAGAACAGAAGATCATGCATTTTGTATAATTTCATTGCAGGGAAATTAGTAACGCAGGACTGGAAGAGGCCTCCTGGATAACTGAATCCATCCCATATTCATAGGAAACTAGACAAATTGGATTTATTCCAGAGGAGACAGCAGAATATCAATGCTTTCTCCTCCAATTTGAAACAAAAAGGCACAAAACAGTTTCTGTCATCCAATTCAAAGATAAAAATAATTATATTTTTCCTCTAACTGAGTTAAGTGTTAGGAGCAACTTGGTTTCTTAATTATCCTATTCTGTAGCATACAGAAATGCTGCTCATTGGAAAACTTGACGGTGGTCTTTATCTCCTTGCTAATACCTTTGGCTGATTTATCAATTTGAAAAAGTGTTATAATCTGCATAAAAATGGAGTCTGCAAACTGATTTGGATTAATCAGGTCTGACTTTAATTCTTTTTGGTATCCTTATTTGAACAGTGCATCAATCCTGATGACCTCTTTTGATAATAATGTTACCATAATATCTAATTTCATATTAATTCCATTGTAATTTAGTGGTCATTCATTCTTACTGTAATTCCTATGGAATTACATCTGACATCCCCATGAATACCAAAATAACTCAACTTGATAAATGTTATTACATTGAATACCAAAAGAGGCAATAATGATTTGCCATTTATAATAAAATGTTGCCTGCAAACCATTAGTGGACAGTACTGCCTGGCGTTAAGGATGTTCCTGTGTAAATCTGTTCACATACAACTACATATTGAATGCCTCCCCTGTGTGCCAACAAAAGCTTGAAGAGAGTTGCTCAGACACCCATTTTCTGGGCTCAGGATACATATGATTTATCAGCAGCAGCTGAACCCATTCAATCAGTTATCTCATTGAATCTCAACAGCCAAACCTCGGCAGCCTGTCAATGAGAAAAGCTTAAAAGAGAACAGAGATGGTTTCCAGCAGTGGTTGTGCCAAGACACTTCCTGATATCCTCATCTCTCATTAGTGTTAAATTAGTCTTTTCATAAGAGGCACTCATCTTCTTGAGGGCTCTGCCTGTCCACTAAGGCACAGGTATGAGCGCTTGTTCATTGCTCAGAGTACATATAAATGTATATCTTTATATTTATTCATTGCCTATATATCTCAGTTGATATATAGCTTAGAGAGGCAGAGGTGGGTGTGAATGGTGGTTGCCAGCATGATCTTACAGAACAAATGAGACATAATTTGTTCTCAGCTTTCAGACACGCCATCATTCTTGAGGAAATAAGGCTAGCCAAAACAGAGTACAGGTATCCTTCACTTGTCTGGATAAGAACCCCAGGCCATTGGGGGGTCACTTCCAGGGCTCGTGACCATGTCATGAGAATGGCATTAAAGAGAAACTGGAGCCTCAGGCTTTCTACAGCTTCATGACTGCTATTTCTGCAGTGGCTTCCTGTGAGACTCACTACAACCTCACAGGGCAGCAAGTTTGCGGACTTGTATATGAGAATAAAACCAGAAATCTCTGTATTTTTGTATCTGGCTGCATTGTTAGGCCTAACAATCAGCATACATATGTGTTGAGAGGTAAATGAAGAATGCAACATATACATGTATTTTATTTGTGTATTCCTATTGAAAAAGTAGAAATTGAGCCAAAAGTTCAGATGAAATTACTTTGCCACCACTAACGGTTCCCACAATTAGGAATGCTGCATCAAGCCTTAAGCACCTGGGAGATGTTTCCCCAGCTCAGGTTTCAACCCAGGTATTACAGCAGAGGCAGAATTTGCAAACCTAAATCTCCTAGATCTCCTATAATCACCTCAGGATCTCCATCAATACAGTAATTGCTGAAGAGGGAGCATATTGCTGAATTGCTGAAGCAGGAAACATATTTTATTTCTTCTGATGGCAGTGATCAGGCTGTTCCAAGATATTCTGCACATTTGGTTTGCTGATCAAGAAATTCCTGGTTGTACTGAACAACCTGAATTTAAACTTGATCTTTCCTTTTGCAGCAGTTTTTCTAAAAGTTGAAAATGAATGGGGATAAACACAAGAATAGGTTGTTCCTTCCCATTTCATGCCTGCACAAGTCCATTCTTGTACACATTCTGTGTGTATTGATTACTTTCATTGAAAATGAACTTGGTAGGAAACAAGAAAAAAAAAAAAAAAAAGAGAGAGAGATTTTTTCCCCTTCTTTTAGGTAGGTATAGCATTCTTAGAAAATCATTGGTCCATCTTAAAGGGACTTACCTTCTCCAAGAAGCAATCACTGTAAGATACACCTCAGGGAATAGCCTGATCATAAAGTCACCAAATGCTATTCTTAGTTATCTGATTGATTATTTTATTTTATTATTTATTTTATTTTAAAAAATGTATTTATATTTTATTTTATTCAGAAAGCTATTCCTGAATGCTATTGAGAAGCCAGAATTTATCCCAGAATTTATCACTGAACTACTTGAACAACATATAATGGTTATAAAAAAAAAATATACAAGGATGGTTCAAGTAAACTAAGATACAACGCTCTGCCCTTTCTTCCTTTTAGCAGGGATTTCCCTGCACTGTCAATTCCTTACTCTGTCGAACATCTTTAGAACAGGCTTGTTCAGAAAATAGATGGGTTACATAAGATTTTGGAACTTCAACCCTTTTGAAGAAATTTATTTCATAAGAAAGAACTCTTTCATAGAACTAAGTTTGTCTTGCTTCTCAGTAATAGAAATAAAGATGTGAATGAATTCTGGATATGACAGGAAAGAGAGAATGATCACACAGACACAGGAAGCGTGAAGCCTTTGATGCTTGGAAAAGATAGGAGAGAAGGATTTCATCTGAAATATTTAAAAGAGATTGAGTGTATATTCAAAGCAGTGTTCCTTTTAAAGAGAAATTAAAACAAACAAACAAAACACAAACAAACAAGAATAGTTATTGCCAACACCTACTCTTAATAGAAACTTTTATTCAGTAAAAATAAAATAAAATAGAAAAAGGACAAGGTCCCTGGAGTAACCCTAAAAGGAGCACTGCAAAGATAGAAAAGAGTATATTAGCATAACACTGAAAGTATTCAAGGCTTGAGCAGTCTAAGCTGGAGTTTGATAGCTAACACCACAGGTAAGGAAAAGCCAGGGATGCTGCCAGAGCTACAGCTAACTGAACTCATAAAGGACGAAAGCAATTACGAAAGCAGTGCCAGTCTCCTGTTTCATGATGATAAAACATTCAGTCTTCATCTGACATCTTTAAAGCATCAATTTTATTTTTTTTTCCAAAGCAAATTCATCATATTCTTCCATGCACTTTAACACTTCTTTTAGTCTCTTTGACATGCACAGGCCAATGGAAGAAGTATCTCAGATGCTGGTGAATGAATGATATAATTGGACAGAATATTCCACAGCCAAGCAAGTACCACTACTAAACACAGGCAGAATGGAATATTCTTGATTTTATCCTGAATTTTATTTCATAATACTCTATAATCCAAAGAAACTCTGGAGCTCCTTATCAGATGACAATATATGCCCCAGTGTTCCTTAGAGTTAATAGAGAAAGTTTTCCAATCAGTAAACTTAGCTTACAATTTTCTTTTCTAAATGTGTAGCTGTGTATTTCATCTAATTAAAACACTTTTTTTTTTTTTTTTCCAGATAGGCTGTAGGAATTTCTGATTTCTGCTGTTCATTTGCTTCTTTTTCTTTGTGCATTTTGCAAACTCCAATAGTAGTTTTAAATTTTCATATATATATATATAATAAATATATTACTTAAATAATGGTCAGTCCCAGAGGAAACATTCATGTTTTGGGGCAATGCAAAGCAACAAGCAATGCATTTTGAGCAAGAAACTGTGGCACATAAAACCAATAAGGCTGATCAGTTTACAGAAAGTGTCTGACAAGGCTAGAGAAGGCTTGAAAGTTGATTGCAAACTCCAGCCTGCAAGCACAGTTTGGAACTGCATTGACATCTCTTTTCATTCTGAAATGAAAGAATGAAGGTGTAGCATTTGACTTACGTATTAACCTTAAAAAAAAAAAAAAAAAAAAAAAAAAAAAAAAAAGAAAAAGTGAATGTGAACTTTTAATAATGTTTACATTCTCTTTACAATATCTTTATGTCTTTCTCATACTGGTGATCTACACTTGTTATGTTGAATTAGGCACTGTTATTTTTAAATTTGCAAACTAGCATATAATTCATCTGTAAAACATGCAGTTGAATAAATATAGGCCAATCAGTCAGTTCTCTACAATAATTTTGCCATAGAGACAGGTTTTATTATCTGAGCTGTGGTGGCCACACAGTACAACCTGTTCTTGTTCTCAGTACTTTAAAACTGCAGAGTACTGCAATTACAGCAAGACTTCAGAAAGGACCAAACTCTGCTCTCTTTCATACATATGTGCACCCACATACACTAAATTAAACCTTTTCTAACTAACTGGATTTTTTTTTCTTTTTTTTTTTTTTCTTTTTTTTTTTTTTTTTCTCTAAGTAAAAAGTAAGATTGAATGCCTCTGCAAGGGTAATTAAGAAATGAGTACATGAAATTGCTAAACTAGTGCAGTAATGGGAACTGAGTCATAGCTTCAGCTGTTGACCATGCCATTTCAGAACTAACCAACAAACTATATATATATATATAAATATATATATATATGTTTATCTTTCCTGTCAATTATAAGCACAAACTGAGAAAAAAAAATATGAAGAAAATAGACTGAACACTAGCAGTCAACTTTCCGCCGTGTGCATAGTGGTATCTAACTCTTGAAGTCAAGGTTCTGATAATGAATGACTGTCCACTAAAGATCCTGGCAAGTGTTTTCTCCTGTATAAGGATAAGCAAGTTATGATTTACAGTTACTACATTTGAAAAGCAAAGAATCACATGAAAAAAAAAAAAAAAGGGGGGGGGGGGGGGGGTTGGTATTACTATTATTTAAAAGTCTATTTCATTCAACAGCTACCACACATCAGATGTAAAGATGCAGAGAAAGTATCTATAGAAGCATCTATCCATAGCACAGTATAAGAATTACTTTCTTTTTAAATTTGCCCTTGCAACTGAAAGCCTGCGGCAAGGTTTATGTCTGATACACTCCTCTCCTGTAAAGTGATAGTAGTCAGATTAGTTTACTCCATGTCTATATCCAAACAGAATTTAATCTAAATGCTTTATAATGTAGATGGACATTTATAAAATATCTTCTGAAATGAGTTTTAGATTGTAGTGGTTTTGTTTGTTTGGTTGGATTTCATTTTCTTGTTTGAGGCCTTGATGTTTTCAGTGTAAATACTGGAACACTGTTCTCCACAGCATGAGGATTTCTCAGATTTTAAAGAAGCCTTTGGGTAGATAGCAGCTATCAAGATTCATAGAAAACAGAAAACAGACACCCAAGAGATGGTGACAAATAAATAATACGAAAAACAAGTGATGCAAGGCTCCTTCACTCATTTCAGATGAATCATTCATTTTAGGTGGTATAGTTCTTTTTATTTTGGATTTTTGCTTGTTTGTTTGCTTTTATGTAATGCTTGTTAAATTCTGAAACTTTTGCATGTCTGGCAACAGCACAGGCTGTGCCATCCAGCTGAGATGAATGTGTTATGAGTTGCTTCCTATAAATTAAGCTCTCTTGCTTAGTTAATCTGTCATAACAGGCTTGGGATGAAGAAAAACAATTCTGCTTGAAATGTCCCTATTTCATAGACAAATGACACACTTCTTGCACACCACTAGGAAGTGCGATGCACAAGGAAATTGTAAAGAGCCACCACAGTGACGAAGGAGAGCCAGGAAGCAAGCTGACAGCAATGAATATTCTTATGAATCAAAGTGCTGAGCTTATTTCATAATGGTTTAAAATTACTATGGTATTGGTTGTCCTCAAATATTTAAACAATCTGCTGGTATTTATAAAGATGCGTGCAAATTCAACAAATGTCCTGAAATATAACATGAATATTTATCTATCTGAGAGCTCATACTTAAAAGGAGATACCAGAATGCATTTCTCTTTTTCATGTGGGCATTGTACTACTACACAAATTCTCCATAGCTATGTCTGTCCTGTACTATGTGTTCATACAGCATGGAATGCAGTTGGACCTTGATCTTTGCTAGGACATCTTGCTATGAAAACGATGAAAATAATTAATCTAGAACCATTTCATTATCATCTACTCAAACTGTGTCAGCCTTTGAGAATGAAAGAAGGGAAAAACAAACAAACAAATAAAAAAACATTTATCTCGTTAGCCTCCCCTGAGTCATAGTAAGTTTTGAAAAACATCATTTGCAGCCTCCATATTCACATGGATTAGTCATGCTATTCTGGTCATGATACCTTACATTTCTTTAGCTTGTCCATTTTATGCACAAAAAGACAGGAGAGTTCTTGCTCATGATGATTTTTTACATTTTCTAAGGATGTGCTGCACCCAAGTCACTGAAAGAGAAGATAACAGTGAAGAGGTGAAAGTAGCAGATTTTTGCTAATCGCTACAGGAATTTCACAGGATAACAAGAAAAGTGTACTCTTTCATTGATTCTCCTCCATCAGCCTGGAGAAATACTGAACATAGTATTTTTCTTTAGCTATTGACATTACTTTACAGATGAACATTTATATTAAAGCTGAAGAAAGAGGGATGGCCCATAAGCCACTTTCTCTGTACTGGTAAGTTAACAATCCCAAGACTGTTCTTGGGCCTGATGGCCAAGAGGGCCAATGGGATCCTGGCATGCATAAAAAGGAGTGTGGCCAAGGTCAAGGTCAACGGAGGTGGTCCTTCTCCTCTACTCTGCCCTGGTCAGGCCTCACCTGTGTCCAGTTCTGGGTTCCCTAGTACAAAAAAAAAAAAAAAAGGATCTCCAGCACGGATGATATGGGGCCTGGAGCATCTTCCCTGTGAGGAAAGAATGAGAGACATAGCTCTGTTCAGCTTTGAGAAGAGAAGACTGAGAGGGGATCTTATCAATGTTTGCAAATATCTTAAGTGTGGGAGACAGTGGGATTTGGCCAACCCCTTTTCAGTGGTTTGTGGGGACAGGACAAGGGGCAATGGCCACAAAATGGAGCAGAGAAAGTTCTGCACCAACATGTGAAAGAAACTTCTTCATGGTGAGGGTGATGGAGCACTGGAACAGGCTGCCTAAGGATGTTATGGGGTTTTCTTCTCTGGAGATATTCAAGGCCGTCTGGGTGTCTACCTGGGCAATCTGCTCTAGGGAACCTACTTTGGCAGGGGGGTTGGACCCGATGAGAAGAGATCATCTTCCAACCCCTACAATTCTGTGATTCTGTGATTCTCTTGTTGAGACCAGCTGGAATGGGACCCTCCACTTCATACTTTTAACCTCCTTTACTCTTTAAGTAAGTTTAAAATGTCTGTAGGGGATGGTCACTAGCTTCATCTAAATTATAGTCTATAGCCAAGTCATTCAGTAGAGTGTGTGTTATACCAAGGGCTCATCTCTATTTATCTATCTAGACCTCTACAATCTACAGTAGAGATGATTTTGTTCTGGTTCTGGGTACTTCCCTGTCCCATTTCAATTTACTAGTAAGTGCAGACATTGAACGCTAAAGGACACCTTTCATTCAAATTGGTGAATTTTGGAATACTAAATAAGCAACCTGCCTCCAGATGAAAAGACTGAAAAAAGACTGAATCCTTAAAGTGTTATCCTGAGGGGTGAAGGGAGTAGAGAAACACCAAAAACAAGAAATACATTTTCTTTCACTTTCTCTCTTCCACACCTTGCAAAGCATACATGCACAGAGAAATCAGTTCTTTCTTTTACTTAAGTTTTATCTGTGAACCTTTCCAACCACTGTATCAACAGCACCCTGGCAGATAGATCTGCTCTATGTGGAGGTGGTGGCAGTGTGTCCTTAAAATATCCTTTACTCCAGAAAATAAATTCTGCTGGTGTCTGCTGCATTTCTGCCACCACAGCCACAAGCTCTTTTGCAAGCCAAACATGCTTGCTGCCATTCCTTCACATCTGTAACATTTTACTTTAATGCCTATGCCCCTGAGGAGCTGCAGAGTAGCATTTCAATTCACCATCCATGGATTTGTCCTAAAGAATTAGAGACATGTCAGCTTATCAGTCTGTGACCTTTTCTATTAACATTGTCTTCAGGTTGACTTGGCAGTACAAAAGGAAAATAAATCTTGTTACCCGAAGCTGGTCTGGCTTGCCAGGATAGTGCAGCTGTGGCTCAAATCTGTTAAATTTTTAAATTGCAAACATTGCTATGGCTACATAAAATTTATTAGGTAGAACAATCTAGGGGTGGGGGTGGAAAGCAATGGAATAGAAATCATTAAAATAGGTGTGTGTGCATGTTGGGGGGGGGGAGACAGGGACTGCAAAACCAGGAAAGTTGAATTGTTTACCTTATTTACAGCCTAGCCTGACCCCTTAAAGATAAAGCAAACCATGTAAATTATATGACCTTTTCATGTTGTAATCTTTCGTAATCTTGTAATCTTTGAGAGATCCAAGCAGACACACTTCCAATTAAGATGCCTGGGCCTTCTTTATCACCTACTCCCAGACTTTTTCAACTATCTTTGCTGTTGTGTTGTTTTAATGATGAAAAGATAATGATGGGGAAGCGTGGTGACCTCAGAAAGTTATACCATGGATATATCTTCTGGCATGAACCTCTCCTGGCATTGGGAATCTGTGTTGTCCACTGCTCTGATATCCTGTGGCATGCTATGGCAGTGCAACACATAAACTGCCTTCTCCAGCGTGCTCTTCACTATCACATAAGGACATTTAGGACTAGGCCCAGATGATGAAACATCAAGTGGTTTCTGAGTGGTTTCACAGCAGGCTTGCAGATTTGACATAGAATCTGTGCCCCTGGGGATGATCAGGAGGCCACAATGCACTAAACTGCTGTAATTGACACAATATTTGGGCAAATAATTTGAGCCCCCATAGTGGGCTTCAGATGCACATTAAGACAGCTCAATTAGTGCCTGGACTGAACTGGGTTCTAAACTCCCACTCTAGTTAATGGAGACCAATAAAATGCATGTCGTGGAACATGGGGGGGGGGGGGGGGGGGGAGGGGGGATATGGGACTTCTTAAATTAGGTACCTATTTTTAGCCATAGTTCTTGTGAAAGCAGGAATTATACTGCACACGTCTCTGACTGTAATAGTAGCTTCAATACTGAGCATTTGACACTCCTCTATGTTAGTTAGTGGAGACAATATCGTATTTTTTTTTTTCTTCTACTTTCTAGCTGTCACTTTCTGTGATATTTGCCAAGTTTTTTTCCTTTTAAATAATACATTTTATCTCAATTTAGCTCCCACAGTATGCTTGTACAAATGTCTAATTTCATCTGTTGCATTTATGCCCTATTATAAGAGTAAAATATAATAATTAATGCATCAGGCAGATATTGAACTTCACAAATTTAAAATTTAAATTACACTAAAGCAGAAGTACCAGACCACTTGATCCATGCTGGTAACTATTTCAGAACAAGTCTGTTTTGAAGTTATATGATAAGGCAGCCTCATTCCAGAATAAGTATCTTCACAAAAACATTTGCACTGTAGTAACTAAACCCACTTGAAAATATTCTTTTCTTTTTTTTTTTTTCTACCTAAGCAAAAATATTTTTCTTAATATTAGTAGTAATTTTCTTTTTAAAATATATTTCTATCAAAACAACAACAACAAAAACAAAATCATAATATGGTCTAGAATTCTTCTGATTCATTTGGTTTCCTTCACTCTTTTCTACATTCCAAAAACAGATGTTGTGTTATATCTTCTGTAATGCATTATGTACTAAGTTGTTTGGTAAAGGAAGGTGATGTCAGTAAAGGAACTGTTATAGCAAAGCAAGACTCCAGAAAACTGGGAGAAAAAACACCCAGCAGAGACACAGAACCTGCATCCTTTGCAATTCCTGAAAGCATTTTATTTCAGAATATTCTTTCTTCATTACAGTTTTGCAATTATTTGTGATTATAATGTATTTGAAACAGAAGTTATTGCTTAGCATGCTGAGAAAAGTTGGAAACCTCACTTCTATTCTGTTTATTTGGGAGACAGCTTAGAGTCAGCTGAAAAGAGGCAAATTAATATAGGAAAGTTCTATTAAACAAACATTCAACAGGTAAAATGCCGGGATCAAGGGATCTGCTGCCAGTTGAGCAGATTTCTGGAAGCTGCTTGTGTTGTCTCATTCTGATCTTCTTCTGCTGGCTACTGTCAAGCACAGGTTTCCAGGCTAGATTTTTAAAGAACTCATTTCTAGTCTGATTCAAAATACTGTTTTTTAGATAATAGTGAACTGAATAAAGGTTGAATTTAATCCATACCCCAATTTTCCCAGAGGCATTTGAGGTTTTTCTTTAAAGGTTTCTTAAACAGGTACTGAGTAGCATCCACTAAATGATCTCTTGTCATCCTAAGTGACAACAAAACAGAAATCCATCTTCAGAGAATACACTTGGTCCCAGACATTCACATTAATTTCACTACCTCCCATCAGTTTCAAAACAAATCAGTTGACTTGTTAACCCTGTTATAAGCCATGGTGTCTTTGTAGTACTACAGTAACATTTAATGCCTTTTGCCAAACTGCTGCTGATGGAATTCAGATCTTTTAATCTTAATGCCATGAAATTCCTGAAATCAAAAGCTGAGTAAAAAATCTCAGCTTCAGGTTGGTATTTTTTACAAGTTTTTCAAACTTGTATTGAGAAGTGCCTGGGCCTGTGCCAGATCATCACATAAAGAACCCAAGGAAAAAAGACACTTTAAATTAAATACCAAGATTTATAAGTCAAAATCACTGCCAATGTGTGCTTAAATCATAATTTTTAGATGGCACTAGGTGGTAATAATGTCCTTAGAAAATTAGTTAACTGCAGATCTGTGCCTTAGATCTGGATATTCTGTCTTTCTCTTTGTTGCAGGTACATATCAGAGTGTCCTAATCACTTTTTCAAGTATTGGAGGAGTCAAACATACAACATCGGATTGGAAGATAAAAAATTGAAGCAGCATGCCAAATTGGTGATTAGGTGGCTGACTGTCCATTGTGTTTTTACTAACAAATTTTCTGAGTTATGACATGGCTGATAGTAACTGTTCCTCTCTGCAGCATGAAGGCACACGTTTCTTATGGAGTTTGACAAAGAGCATCACATTCAATATTTTACATAAGCTAAACTAACACTGAGGTTCATGCTTTAGGCTTCTTACCTTGTACATTGTATAGAATTTGGGCAGATCCCAAGATCCCCTGATCAGACTATGATCAGCCCTTAGATTTACCTCACTTTACCAGTGTAAGAAATGTTGGATGAATTATACATACATGAATAATATACATATATTACTTAGTTTATAATATTTTGGTACATTAAATTCAAGTGAGAAAAATATGTGTATCTCTAAATCCAATGACACTAAAAGCATTTTTCAATAATATTTCTAACCAAATACATGCGGAGAACAATCATACTTAAGGAAAATTCATACTGAAGGAGACAGATGTAGTGAAATTAATTGGTTAGGAATTAGAACAAATGTTTACAGAAATTTCTTGCACAGTTTCCTAAGTTTGGGCTCTAATAATAAGAAGTAAAAATAAACTTATTTTTTCTCTATAGTTTTTGACTTGTGAGGTAGCCTTCACATATTTCTCTCCACATCAGCTTGCTCATCTATTTTTAAACCTCATTTCAGTATGTCTTTTCATCACTACTTAAATCCATGATTTTTTTTTTTCCTCTGAGATATATGTATATATTTTACCTCTGTAAATTATTTTGGAAGAGAATCTGTATGAAATACCATAAAGAAGAAATAACATTGTCACCATTAGGCAGTCTCTTCCTAGGCTAAACTTCTAATTAAGTCATTCTTGGTTTCTGCAGGGGAATACTAACCATATGTTTCTAAGGATACCAGGGTTAATTGTCTGCCTAGACTATAGGGACTGTGTTTCTTTAACTAGCACAGATTGCTAAAAGAGAATAAGCGAAGCTTTCTGGAACAGAATTATAATTTTAACAAATAACACCTATATTCAAAGTATCTTTGTAGAGGTTCACAGGTAGGTAGATGAAAGTTTGGGCAGCAAAACTAATAAGATCCACATCAGAACAGTTAACATGATATCTATAATGAGGAAAAAGGAAAAATGGAGAGAAAAGAAAAAAAAAGAAAAAAGAAAAAAGAAAAAAGAAAAGAAAAAGAATTCACCTTGATAGAGGGATAAAGTTACTAAATTTCATTTGAACTTTGAGCCTCATTGTCATTGGATAGTTGTAGTTTCATACACAGTTTAACTGGTACAACTGTTACTAAATCAAATGAAAGATCAAAGAGGAAATACAGAGTTTGGGCAGTTACTTGGTTCACACCATCCAAATAGGAAGGAAAAGCCTTATGCAATTTTTTCCTGATGAAGAATCAGCCAAAGTGTACTCCCATAAGACATTTCTAAGTGGTACAAACTTTCTGCAGATGCAGGAATAGCTATATAGGGAAGACTTCTGTACATAGCTGTACTGGGTCTGGCTGGAATGTTAACTTTCCCGGCAGCAGCCCATTCAGTGCCGTACTCTGTACTTGTAGCTGGAACAGCAGTGTTATCACACCAGTGTTGTGTCTACTGCTGAGCAGCAGTGGCACAGCATTGGGCCTTTCTCTAACCCTCCTAGGGGGTGGGCAAAAAAGTGAGGAGAGAAACATCACTAGGGCAGCTGACCTAAACCAATCAAAGGGATATTCCATACCATGTGGTGTCACACTCAGCAATAAAAGGTGGAAACAGGAAGAAGAGGGGAGGGGTGGGCTCTTGTTGAGAAGACGTCGGTCCTCCTCTCGAACACCGGCTGCGTGCGTTGAGGCCTTGCTTCAAGGACGTGGTCAATCCTCGCTCATTTGTGGGAAGTAGAGAGTAATTTCTTTCCTCTGCACTTCCATATAGCTTTCATTTATTTTGTTTGTTTGTTTTCCTCCCTTTTTCCCCTTTCCCTTTTATTTCCCCTTAGTTAAATTGTTTAGTTCATGGTAGTCTTTATTTAATTATTATAATTATTTCCCTTTAATTAAATTATCCTTATCTCAACCCGTGAGTTGTTCTTTGCTTTACTTCTCCTCCTCCTTATCTAAAGGAGGGGGAGTGAGAGAGCGGTTGTGGGGTTTAGCTGCCCAGCACGGTAAAACCACCACAATAGCTAAAATAAGAGTTATTTTGTACAGTGTTAGATAATCTATAGTGATGGATCATACACGTGCAGGACACTGAACCATGGACTGGCTGGATGTATGAATCAAGAAAAACTGTATTTGGGAGTCAAGCCTGATCCACCTGAAGATACCATTTTGACAAACCTTGCAAAGGAAACATTTATTTTCTCTGTCAGGCAGAGAAGGACCTGGGAGTGATGGTGGATAGTCGGCTGAATATGAGCCAGCAGTGTGCTCAGGTGGCCAAGAAGGCCAACGGCATCCTGGCTTGTATCAGGAACAGTGTGACCAGCAGGGCTAGGGAGGTGATCATCCCCCTGTACTCGGCTCTGGTGAGGCTGCACCTCGAGTACTGTGTTCAGTTTTGGGCCCCTCGCTACAAGAAGGACATCGAGGTGCTTGAGCGGGTCCAGAGAAGGGCGACAAAGCTGGTGAGGGGTCTGGAGAACAAGTCCTACGAGGAGCGGCTGACGGAGCTGGGCTTGTTCAGCCCGGAGAAAAGGAGGCTCAGGGGTGACCTTATTGCTATCTACAGATACCTTAAAAGAGGCTGTAGTGAGGTGGGGGTTTGCCTGTTCTCCCACGTGCCTGGTGACAGGATGAGGGGGAATGGGCTAAAGTTGCGCCAGGGGAGCTTTAGGTTAGATGTTAGGAAGAACTTCTTTACTGAAAGGGTTGTTAGACACTGGAACAGGCTGCCCAGGGAAGTGGTGGAGTCACCATCCCTGGAAGTCTTTAAAAGACGTTTAGACGTAGAGCTTAGGGATATGGTTTAGTGGGGATTGTTAGCGTTAGGTAGAGGTTGGACTCGATGATCTTGAGGTCTCTTCCAACCTAGAAATTCTGTGATTCTGTGATTCTGTGATTTTCTACAGTTCTTTTCTGTGAATGACTGAGGAAAACAGATATGGGAATAGATGAATACTTACCTCAGCAGTACACACTGTCAAAGCACAGCCCAAGGTGCTAGGCGGTAAGAAGCTGACCCAAATTTAAACCAAAGTTTCCTTCCTTCCTGTATCCCTTTAGCAAGCTGTCAGCACACATTGCTGGAGGTAGAGTACTATCACCACTAATGTGATTACACTGTGCTAATTGGCTTCAAGCAGCTTATATGAATCACTTCAAAACACAATCTAAAGTAAACTCCCAGATCCTAGTGAGCCTGTGATGTGTTCAGCAAAAACATTATTGAGCCAGCCTCAGCTTTTCTCAAAACATTAGAGAGCAGCCATGCAAAAGTTTAGCTTAGTCTCTACGCCATCATCTTTCAGACTTGCTCGGCATTGTCTTGAGTGAGATCCTGTCTGACAGTAATCACAGAGCACACCTCGACATATGAATGTGATAGTTGCTGTTACATCAGGCTAGGAACAATCCACTCAGCCTCTCTTTCTGGACCAGCTGTGTTCCAGCTGTGAAGAATGGGTGGCAAGCTGGGCTGGGTGTCAAACCGTATTAAAACTGAGGCACTGCTTCTGTGTTTGCTTCACATCCTACAGGACTGTACCTTACTTACTTAAAAAATAAAACTGAATTCATTAAATGATTTAGCAGCATGGTGGATAGAATCATAGAATCATATAGAATCATAGAATATCCTGAGTTGGAAGGGACCCTTAAGGATCATCAAGTCCAACTCTCGACACCGCACAGGTCTACCCAAAAGTTCAGACCATGTGCCTAAGTGCACAGTCCAATCTCTTCTTAAATTCAGACAGGCTCGGTGCAGTGACCACTTCCCTGGGGAGCCTGTTCCAGTGTGCAACCACCCTCTCTGTGAAGAACCCCCTCCTGACGTCCAGCCTAAATTTCCCCTGCCTCAGCTTAACCCCGTTCCCGCGGGTCCTGTCACTGGTGTTAATGGAGAAAAGGTCTCCTGCCTCTTGACACCCCCTTACGAGGAAGTTGTAGACTGCGATGAGGTCTCCCCTCAGCCTCCTCTTCTCCAGGCTGAACAGGCCCAGTGACCTCAGCCGTTCCTCGTACGTCTTCCCCTCCAGGCCTTTCACCATCTTCGTAGCCCTCCTCTGGACACTTTCCAACAGTTTCATGTCCTTTTTATACTGTGGTGCCCAGAACTGCACACAGTACTCGAGGTGAGGCCGCACCAGCGCAGAGTAGAGCGGGACAATCACCTCCCTTGACCTACTAGCGATGCCGTTCTTGATGCACCCCAGGATACGATTGGCCCTCCTGGCTGCCAGGGCACACTGCTGGCTCATATTCAACTTGCTGTCTATCACGACCCCCAGATCCCTCTCTTCTAGGCTGCTCTCCAGCGTCTCATCGCCCAGTCTGTACATGCAGCCAGGGTTTCCCCGTCCCAGGTGCAGGACCCGGCACTTGCTCTTATTGAACTTCATGCGGTTGGTGATCGCCCAGCTCTCCAACCTGTCCAGATCCCTCTGCAAGGCCTTTACGCCCTCATTTGAGTCCACAACTCCTCCAAGTTTGGTGTCATCAGCAAACTTGCTCAAAATACCCTCTATTCCTACATCCAGATCATTTATAAAAATATTGAAAAGTACCGGCCCTAAAATGGAGCCTTGAGGGACCCCACTGGTGACCGCCCGCCAGCCTGACGCAGCTCCATTTACCATAACCCTTTGGGCCCTGCCCGTTAGCCAATTGCTCACCCATCGTATGATGTTTTTATTTAGCTGTATGGTGGACATTTTGTCCAGTAGGATCCTATGGGAAACCGTGTCAAAAGCCTTGCTGAAGTCCAAAAAAATCACATCAGCTGGTTTCCCTTGGTCCACCATACGGGTGATCTTATCATAAAAGGAAATCAGGTTAGTTAGGCAGGACCTACACTTCACAAACCCATGCTGGCTGGGACCAATGACTGCTTTGTCCCCCAGGTGCGCCTCAATGAGTCCGAGAACCAACTTCTCCATGATTTTACCAGGCACTGACGTGAGACTGACAGGCCTGTAATTGCTAGGGTCTTCTTTCTGACCCTTCTTGAAAATTGGCACAACATTTGCCAGCTTCCAGTCTACCGGGACCTCTCCAAATTCCCAGGATCGTTGAAAAATAATTGATAGAGGTTCCGCGATGACATCCGCCAGCTCTTTCAGCACCCGGGGATGAATCCCATCCGGACCCATGGACTTGTAGGGATCCAGGTGGAGTAGCAAATCCCGCACACGTTCAGGGTCAGTTGGGAGTTTGTCATCCCCACCGTCCCGGTCCTCCAGCTCAGGGCACCCTGGGTCCCGAAGCCCATCATCGGCATTGAAGACAGAGGCAAAGAAGGCGTTAAGCGTCTCTGCTTTGCCTACGTCATCGTCTGTGAGGAGACCTTCCCTATCAAGGAGCGGCCCTATGTTTTCTTTAGTTCTCCTTTTTCCATTTACATATCTAAAAAAACCCTTTTTATTTTCTCTCACAGACACAGCCAGCTTCAACTCTAGCTGTGCTTTGGCCACTCGAACTTTCTCCCTACAAACACGAACAGCATCCCTGTATTCTTTCCATGACGCCTGGCCCTCCTTCCAGTAGCAAAACACTCTCTGTTTCCGCCTAATCTCCATTAGAACATTCCTGGTCAGCCACGCCAGCCTCCTGCCCCGCCTGCCTGACTTGCGATATTTTGGAATTGCCTTATCTTGTGCTTCTAGGAGGCATCGCTTAAAGAGTGACCAGCACTGGTGGACATCGAGGCCTTCAAGAGCAGTTTCCCAGGGGACCTTACTGACTAGTTCCCTGAGCAGCCTGAAGTCCGCTTTCCCCATATCTAGGGATGAGGTTTTGGTGGCACTTTTCCTTCTGTCACCATAAATTTTGAACTCAACCACTTCATGGTCGCTATGACCGAGGCGGCCACCAATCACCACATCTCCCCCCAGACCCTCTCTGTTTTCTAGCAACAGGTCTAGGAGGGCACCTTTCCTAGTTGGCTCCGTTAGCACCTGTACCAAGAAGTTATCATCTAGGTGCTTCATGAACCTCCTGGACTTGCTCGTGTCAGCCGTGTGGCACTCCCAGTTAACGTCCGGCAAGTTGAAGTCCCCCATAAGGACAAGGGGAGTTAATCTCGAGGCCTCTCTTAGTTCTGTAAAGAATAATTTATCGGCGCTATCGTCCTGGCCAGGCGGTCTGTAATAGACTCCCACAACGACATCCCCTTTATTCGTTCGTCCCTTGATCCTTACCCAGAGGCTCTCAACTTTGCCATCGCCGACCTGAAGTTCCACACAGTCCAGCCCCTGCTTCACATACATCGCCACCCCACCACCTCGCCTACCCTGCCTGTCCCTCCTGAAGAGCCTGTAACCATCTATCGCAACACCCCAGTCACAGGACTCATCCCACCAGGTTTCGCTTATGCCGATGATGTCGTAGTTGCGGGACTGGGCCAGGACTTCTAGCTCATCTATTTTATTCCTCATACTGTGTGCGTTTGTGTAAAAGCACTTCAGGTGCGTCTCCTTACACTCAGCACCTTGTGGATCTGACCAAAGGACCCCACTGGCACACAGCCGCTCTGATTCTAGCATACCATCCCTTAGGTCTTCACCGGCTCGCCTGGTTTTAGCCCCTTCCCCCTTCGACTCTAGTTTAAAGCCCTATCTATCAGCCCTGCCAACTCCTGACCTAAGATCCTTACCCCTCTCCGAGAGAGGTGCATCCCATCCGGTGCCATCAGGCCCGGTGTAGCATAGACCTTCCCATGATCAAAGAAACCGAAATTCTGCCGGTCACACCAGTCTCGAAGCCACGAGTTTATGTAAACAGCACGCCTTTCAGCTTCGATCCCCCCTATCGGAAGGACAGAGGCAAACACCACCTGCGCCCCTGATCCTCTAAGTAGTCGCCCCAAATCCCTAAAGTCTCTTTTGATCGCCTTCGGACTTCTCGTTGCTACTTCATCGCTACCAGCCTGAAAGACCAGTAGCGGGTAGTAGTCAGTGGGCCGTACCAGGCGCTTGACTTTCTTGGCAAAGTCTCTCACCCGAGCCCCAGGGAGGCAACAGACTTCTCTGCGGGTTGGGTCCGGTCGGCATATCGGTCCCTCTGTCCCTTTCAGGAGGGAGCCCCCCATAACAATAGCCCTTCTTTCTTTTTTGAAGGATGATGTGGCAATGCGACGTGTAGGTCGCATTGTCTTAGGCGCCCCCTCCAACTGGGACGGGTGTTTGTCTACTTTGTCATTTAGATTGTCTTGCTCTAGTCCTTCATATCGATTATTTAAGGGTAGATGAGAAGGTGAGGTGGGCAGAGAGAGGGCTCGCCTACCACCCCGAATAGGCACCTGCCTCCATTCCCCCCCTTGATCTAGGTCTCCTCCCGCTGCCTGGCTGGAGGAGTGAACCTCCGTCTTCTGCGTAACAGGAGACGCCTGTGCCGTGGCAGTCTCGTGAACCTGCCTCAGAGAGGGTAGAGTGCACCTCCACCAGTCAATTTCCCTCTCTGATTCCCTGATGCTCCTGAGCCTGTTCACCTCCTCCCGGAGCTCCGCTACCTGGCCGAGCAGTTCTTCAACCTGGGCACATCTCCCACAGGCATACCCACCACTGCTGTCAGAGACCGACAGAAGGCTGGGGCACACTCTGCAGCCCAGGACCTGGACGGCTGCGTGTTTCCCCGAGCCCTCCGTCTGAGTAGCCACACTGGTGACCGTGGCTGGAGATGCCTCACAAGATGCGGAGGCCACGGTTTTCTGCCTGGTCGATACCATGGTCAGGTTCTACGCAAGCAGGTTACAAGCACCGAAGGGAGAGGCAGCTGCAAAAGAGCGACGATGAGCCCCCCGCTCGCCCTGCCCGCGCGAACTGCCGCGCAAACTGCCACGCCCTTCGACGTGCCACGCCCTGTTTGCCCGTCCTGTTCGCCGCGCTCCTGGTCGCTCGCGCTCCCTAGGGGCAGCTTTTAACAGCCTGGGAGGGGGCGCTGCTGGCTCCGCCCTCGCCTCGTCAGCCTCCCTCGCGAGGACAGCCGGGTTCCGGCGGCTCCCCCGAGTGGCCTCGATGCCGGACAAAAAGCCCTGCCCGCCTCGGTCCCCTGCTCCGCTGCAGAACACGTCTGCCCCGGAGCCGATCGCCTCAGCAAACCATAGCTCAGTAACCATACAGGAGCATTTTCCTTTGCATGTATTCTGACTACTCAAAACATAATGCAGAAAATAAGCCCTTTTGTAACACCAAAATTCAATAACTGACCATTGTGACTTTTTCCACTTCCTACCCTTGGCCCAGCACTTGTTTGTGCATCCCTTCTGAGTTTTTAACACATCTACTGATGACTCCAGTGAAGAGTTGTACAATTGTCTCCTGACAGTCCTGCATCTCAGTCATAGAACAGTGCTACAGACTCTCAAGTGATGTATTTGTAGAGGGAAAAACTGAAAAGAAAAAAAAAAAAAAATCAGGAAATTCAGGATCTGGTCATTATGTGCTACTTTTGGTTGTTCTATGGCATTTCCCATTGTAAATCACTTTACACTTTCCTTGGAAGGTTTGTATATTGTGGCAAACAACTAAGTTGGTAGGTTCCTTAAGTTCAGATTCCTCATTGTGTTCAAGAAGTTCTTTGCTAAATGAAGCCAAGTTTAGAGAGGTAGATCTTAAAATTCTATTTACCGTGGCATGCTCTCCTGGTTTTAGCTAGGAAGCTGAACAGCTGTGTGGTGCTTACCTGCCTGCTAGGTTCAACCACAACAAATGCCCAGTAAAGCACTTTATCAAAAATATTTTCAGAAGTGCTGACATATCTGATAGCTAATATCTTCAGGAAATCTTGGCACTGAAGCAAGAATTTTGTTGACTTTCAAACCAATTTATTTCCCTAATTAGTGAAAAGTCAGAGGATTACTAGAGACTAGTAGAACCAAGATAGCAAAAGATACTCAGTTCTGCTATGCAGTAGCCTACAGGTGTTGTTACAGCTTAGGCAGATGTCACTACTCACTCACTACGTTGGTAAGCTAGGTGTGTAAGTGCACATCATTTGTTCCAGAACAAAGTCAGCCAACTCTACCTTAGTATCATTTTTAAAAAACTTTTAAGAGAGCAGACAAATATGTATGAGGTATGTAAAGCAGAAACTAGGCTGTGATTTAATTAATGCACACTTAATGCATTAGTGCACATCTAAGTGCACTTAGAACTACAGTTTTATTCAAAAACATGCTTTAAATATATACGGAGATCTTTATGGTGATGAGAAATCTGAGCACATTAATGTCCAGAAATGCATGGGAATTTTACATCTGCATCTTTAGGTGGATTTGAAATTCTCAAATGCAATTTACAGAAACTTTCAAACTGCTTAAAATTTTAATGATGACTCAAAATACAGTTAAGACACAGTACAAAGCTTATTATAACAAGATCTATAGTAAGCCAGCAGAATAAGAAACATACTCATCTAGTAATAACCTCACTTATAACTGAAATGCAGCTACATCTTCAGAATAGGTATGCAGAGGGGAAAACAAACAAACAAACAAACAAACAAAACATTCAAGATTAATTTAATTTATTCAAATTTGCTTTGTTCCTTCATAGGCGATTTACTGCATTCACTTATATATTTCATAGAATCATAGAATCATAGAATCATAGAATATCCTGAGTTGGAAGGGACCCTTAAGGATCATCAAGTCCAACTCTTGACACCGCACAGGTCTACCCAAAAGTTCAGACCATGTGCCTAAGTGCACAGTCCAATCTCTTCTTAAATTCAGACAGGCTCGGTGCAGTGACCACTTCCCTGGGGAGCCTGTTCCAGTGTGCAACCACCCTCTCTGTGAAGAACCCCCTCCTGATGTCAAGCCTAAATTTCCCTTGCCTCAGCTTAACCCCGTTCCCGCGGGTCCTGTCACTGGTGTTAATGGAGAAAAGGTCTCCTGCCTCTTGACACCCCCTTACGAGGAAGTTGTAGACTGTGATGAGGTCTCCCCTCAGCCTCCTCTTCTCCAGGCTGAACAGGCCCAGTGACCTCAGCCGTTCCTCGTACGTCTTCCCCTCCAGGCCTTTCACCATCTTCGTAGCCCTCCTCTGGACACTTTCCAACAGTTTCATGTCCTTTTTATACTGTGGTGCCCAGAACTGCACACAGTACTCGAGGTGAGGCCGCACCAGCGCAGAGTAGAGCGGGACAATCACCTCCCTTGACCTACTAGCGATGCTGTGCTTGATGCACCCCAGGACACGGTTGGCCCTCCTGGCTGCCAGGGCAGACTGCTGGCTCATATTCAACTTGCTGTCTACCACAACCCCCAGATCCCTCTCTTCTAGGCTGAAACCTAGAAGAGAATTTCTATACACCAAGCACTTGTCTTTATTTAATTTTTATTCATTATTACAGAAGAGGTTAAAATTATAAAACATCTTGGGACAAGCAGAAAGAGTAATGCTGCAACTAATCAATAAGTACACAGCACTTTAAGCAAAATAAGGACATCTGAAATTGAAAGCTAACAGGTCACTTGGGCTAATAGCCCCTAGCATCTTATACAAATAAATAATTACTGTCTTCTAATACTCCAGATCTGCTCTTTTTCCTTACATTCTCAATTCTCATCTGAATATATTTTTCTCAATATTTATTTACAAATATCCATGTTACAATCCAATCTAGCACTTTCTGATATTCCCTATCCAAATATGCATAATAATTGAATCCCTCTGCTGCCCTCCTTATGTTGTTAATATAAATTCATAATTATCTGAGTCCTGTCCTATTAAGTGTGCTTTGGATCAGACCATAGGTGATCTTCTCTGTTCTGAAACAGATCATTATTTTTTTTTAATAGTAGAATGGCATATTCTGTTTCAAAATTCTCTGGATATGACCTTTACGGATTTCACAAACTTTTGTAGCTGTTGTGCAAGACTCCTTATCCTTTTAAAATCCATAATAAATGCCTGTCAGATATTGCTGCAACAGGATAACATATTGCCTCTACACTAGGATCAATCAAATCCCAGGCCCTAAGATTCGATACATCTTGTCTAAAAGATGTGAAATTTGCTGAATAAATTAAGGGGGAAGTTTATAGACCTTGTGGATATAAATTAGGAAATCTAGTTGATACACATCTAGGATGCAAATTCCTCGTGCACTGTTTAGCTAATGAGCTAAGTGATTGCTTAAAAAACACATATAGTTCCAGAAACGGAGCCATAGCTGTGAAGGCCACACATAATTTTGCTAATTATAATGTATCCCTTTCCATTGCTGTAATTATGACTTCACTGGCATTTATCAATGTAGCAATCTCAAATGAATTCATGCAGCTTCAAGGCATTATTACTTGGTACTACATAGTTATTTGTACCAGTGCATATTCTGTTCAAAATGCAGCTAAATTGGTTGTTTTGATTTTGTACTGCAATAAATGGTTTATCTGGGCAAGAAAGAATTCCTCTATGGCTCCTCCTCATCTTCCTATTGGATTATCATGACTTGAACACTCTTCTCTGTCAGAGTTTCTACATTGTAAAATGAAAATAGATCACATATGAAGTGAAAGTACCTGGAGTGACTGACGGATTTAGGATTGGATTCAGCCCCTTTCCCTTACCTTGAACTTTTTCCTTTTTTAATTTTTTTAATTTTTTTTTTTCTCTCTCTCTCTTTTACTTTATTTCATCTTCTTTTAAAGACAGGAAAGAAGACTTCTCAGCAATTTACTGTGGAGAAAAGAATCAGAGAAGAAGTGGAACGTTAGCTAGAAAGAATCAGTTTGTTCTGCATAATGGGATGTATAGTTTGGATGCAATTGCATGTCACTTGAAGTGAATCACTGAAATGTGTATCTAGGCAGATATAGCCCTCCTTTTAACCCTGACCTAGCAGTGCTTTTTCATATCAATGCTGACAGGATGATCATAGCTTAAATTGCTCTGCCCAAAGTAAAGCAACATGAGTACAAAGAGTCTAAGATCCCAATTACTCTTTCAAGGGGCAGTGTTGGACTCAGAAAAATCACAGCTCAACTATGACCACACAATTCAAAGACAGAGGGATCCCTCTCTCCCCCCTACCCCTCCTTTCTATAGATACAGCACTCAACATAAGAACATTGAAAGGCAAATTGACCTAATCCAAAGACAGAGGGATCATACTGTGATGACTGGACATAGAAAAGGTAAACCGTTTGTGCTGTATATAGCACAAATACATGAATCAACATGAAAAGGTGATGCTGGTGTTTCCCCTATGCAGAGAGGTGCACACATAGTAAAGATGGTTTGTAAATTCAGATTCAAGCGCAGAAATATATAGGAAGTATTAACTAGCTAAAACACTACTAGATGTGACCAAGGACTGCAGCATAGGGACCTTTGTATTTTGCTTTCTGTAGGAGTCATTTCTGGGTTGTATGAGATTCTCCCAGAGAATTTTACTTTGACTTAAAATGGCAGCAGCAAAAATTCACTTCTGAGACTTTTAAATAACATTAGCTATAGAGAATAAAACTTAGGACAAATTTGCCTCCCTAATTTGTTCTGTTTTCAAAAGGTCTGTGGAACATCTGGATAGTTCACTGTCATGTAAACAGCTTCATTAGTGGTTATTAACAATTATATAAGACCACTAGAGCATGTCATAGGGGAGGGGGGTGTCTTAAACTAACATTTTAATTAAACTCTATATTCTGAGCAGCTGCTGACCCCCACTGTTGAAGAAGACTCCTAGATTAATGGAATTCAAATCATTCAAATCCAGAAGGGGCTGTTTCAGTTGTTTAACTAGAATGTTTATATAATATGGGGCTGGAAACATTATGTTCTGTATCTCAAGCACAGATCTTGTGAGAATCATAGAATCTCTTTCTGAAAATATCTAGAAGTTCTTATATCAGGACTTCAGGTGAATTCATGTTTTATTTCCAAATGAATTATTCTAGTAAGTCATTGCCCTGTTTAAAATGCATGTTTTAGCAGGATATTGGTTATTCTGAACCTTATTGCCATAGGAATTGTCAAAAGTTTCCCACATGAGTAATTAAAGCATTTCTTTGTTAGAACCATTTATATTAAACTATATAAAAGTTATATAAAATATATAAATAAATATAAATATAAACTATATAAACTATAATAAACTCAGAGGAATATAACAGAAAGATTTACTTAATGATGGTGTCCTCAGAACATTATATTTCCTACTGTGCTATATATAACTTCGTTGTTATCTGGATAATACTAGTTAAAGGTAATGCCTTTATTAATTTTTCATAGTCATTTTTAGTTTTTGAGAATCTGTTTCACTTCCTAGTATTAGGTCTGAAACTCAGTGTTTGTATGTGTATGCATGCGTGAGGGACAGACAGGGAAGAAGAGGAAGTTTTTATGTATGTGAGTTTAGATAGATACATACATACATTACATATAACATGAATAATTGGTCTGAACTGGGGTCTGAACCAGTTGATCTCCGTTGTTACTTTCTACTAACATAATTCTCTTATTTTGTGATTCAATCCATTGATGGGCTTGATCATGCACATGATCAAGATCCATTGATGGAATTGATCATGCACATGATCAATTAACAGAATACATGAGTGTTTCACGTAGACAGACGTTCAACAAAACTCTGTCAGATATTTCATTCTCCCTCTCTTCCCCCTACCCCTCCTTTCTATAGATACATCACTCAACATAAGAACATTGAAAGGCAAATTGACCTAAGTTCTGCCAATGCTTGCTGAGTCCCTTTCTCAAGCCTTCTGGGTAACAGTCACATCTATCCACTTCAGATACTTCTATGGAGATCACAAAATAAAAATGAGATTGACATTTACTTCTAAGTGTTAGGACATGAAGTTGCCAGTTGACTTAGACAAATAATAATAGACGGGAAGTGGTTTCTTTCATCTTAATTTTTTACTTTATGGATGAACCTTTAAATTTACACACACACAAAAAAAATCTAATTTAAATTGATACGTAATGTTATGGTTTGCTTTCCAAATACTATTGCCCAAAGCAGAAGAAAATAAATATTTCATATGTATCAGTTTGTCCTGAACAAATTTAATAGGAGTGTGTTTTTTTTTTTTTCAACTAATGTGAGTGTTTGAAGGGATATGGTGTCACAGATACTTTATTCTGCACGATTTTTTCTTCTCTACAGACACTGATATCAATTGCCCTTGGCTCTACAAAAAAAGCTGATCCTTAGAAGGTAGAAAAGCTGTTTTGTCCCACTTTTAAAAGACTGGGATGTTCACATATCAGAAATGCTTCATAACTGTGTCTTCCTTATAAGACTAATTCAAACAAACATTACTTCACATGGGAAAAATGTATCTTTCTACTAAAAGTAAATATAGATATGAGTTAAAAGATAAGGGGATTGCTAAGAAGAAACCAAGGGAAGAGGATCACTGGAAAGATATTTTACATAATGTATAAGTTTTTTTTTTCTTTTACTGCTTCTCCATAGCCTATATTTCAGGTTCTATAGTACCACACTATTTTTCCGGTTTAGATCTGGAAGGCACATAAAATATAATTAAAATATAATTAATATTAAAATATATAAGAATGCCAGGTGCTCTATTTCAAAGAATTAGAAAGAAAAAAAAAAAAATGAACAAAGAAATAAAATGATCAGAAAAACAAAACAAACAAACAAAAGACAACAACAACAAAACAAACAAACAAACAAAAGACAAACATAAAATTCTTAGGACTTTTATTTTAGCAAATTTTTGGATAAAACAAGGAGAAATGAAGTCCATAGGATTTACCTTGGTATAACATTATGAAATTAAGACATAGTTTTACCTGTGTGTTTGCTAGTAGACAATACATTCAATTAGGTACAAAATCTGATGTACTTGTGTATATAATTAAAATGAAAATGTTCCGGTCATAATAGTAGAAACCTCAGCTTTGGTTGTAGCACTATGTATTACTGTTTCTGTCCATAATAATTCATATGGAAAGGTATCACAGCTTTAAATATTAACATGTGCCATCCTGAGATAGAGTTTTGTGTACCCTATGTACAAGTCTATACTGTTGTAATGGAGCTCTCATTCAATATGTCTCAGTGAGGGTCGTTTGATGCTCCAAGGACCTCTATTTAAGTTATGCCAGTACCTTCTTTAGCAGGTCTTGCAGAGAAATGATTCCAAGTTATGTTAGCTTGGAACTCTTTTTAGCTTTATTCACCCTGGAGATTTGTGAATTTGATTTCCAAGATGTTCTTCATTTAATGAAGTGTGAACCTTAAAAATTAAGTGGTACTTTTTCCACGCTAATAGGCGCAAAAGAACTAGGCACAAACCAAAGGGAAAACTATGTCTTCGAAATATAAAACAAAAATATTCCCTCTGTGATGCCTTGTTAATTACTGAACAAGGATTTATAGGATTTATAGTAATCAAATTTGTAGGATTTATAGTAATCAAAGTAATTTTATTTTGACTACTGAATTTATATATTACAATGTTTGATTAATAATTAGAAGATACCTCTATTGTGCATCACATGAACAATGTCGGAAAACACAGAGATGTGGTGTTCATGACTGCTATCTATCCATACTGGTATCAACCTCAGGTCAGATGGATTCTGTGCAGCAAACAATGAACATCATCTGCATAAAAGGCAGCCTGGAATATATTTCTTCTGTTGTCACACAAAGTATTGAAAAAGATGTATTTTATTACTTTAAAGAAGAAAAATCTCTTTTATGGTGGTCTAGAGATCTTGGGAATTCCTAGTGTCATCCTTATGGGAGGCTAGAGGAATGTTTTATTGTTACTAAAAAGCATACAGAACCTTCAAAACTGCTACTTTATTGTGGCCCATGAACTCTAAAATTGCTAAATAAAGAAAGCTTTGTTGTTTTGGTTTGATTTGGTTTGGTTTTGTAGTTGTTACCTTTGAGTTTATTGCCTTCTAAAAGCGAACAATTAAGTGTATATCAGTTTGTCTCCTGCCCTTGAAGAAAAGGAATGACTTTTTTTTTTTTTTTCTTTTATCTAGACCTAGTTATGAGCTACCACACTTGCTACCTACAACATCCTCCCGGGAGAGATAATAAAAGAATGCAGTTGTGTTTTATTACTGATTTGTGATATTGGAGATAGGAGGCATACTGGCTTCATCCAACTACTTCAAGTTTTCAGATTTTAGAAATGAAGTTATCTTGTGTCAGTCCACTGCTTAGGCAGAAGCAGTACAGCTGGTGAAGACATTTGAGTTGAAGACTTGATGATCAAGACTGCAGAAACATCTTTTCAACGTAGTTGAAAGAACCTATTGGCTCATGTCACAGTTTTGCTGAAGGTCAAGACAAGGAAAGGGAAGTGTATGAGGCAGGTGGGCACAGACAATGGATTTGTATTGACTATGTCAGGACTGAGCTGCTATACACTACATATTTGTTCAGAAGCTGGCAATCTTCCTTAGGTTGAACTCACAGTTTTTCATCTCATAGTGTCTGTTCTGAAACCTCATCATCTCTATCCAGTCCAATTTCTCCTATTGCTTGTCAGTGGTTTCTTGGTGTCAGTCCCTAAGTTCCAACACAGCAGTATTTGTAAACTGGCATTTAGAAGACATGCTTCAAGAGGAAGCCTTCTCCTCCTTTTAGAGACTGACCCAGTTGCCACCCTGAATATTTAGAACCTCTTGAAATATTAATGATTCATCAGGTACAACATTTTCCAGCCTCACTGGCACATTGACCTACACCTGTTAAGGATGGTATCCAAATCGTTTATGAAGGAAAGACAGCAGTATGTGTTAGTCCCCTTCTGCCTCACGTATCTGTTCTTGTATGAAATTAGTTCCCAGCAACATGGACGAGAAAAAAGAAAATTCCAAACTGGACAGTGAGGGTGTATCTACATCAAAAATTGCACGTATCACATATCACTTCCTGATTGTGAGACCTGTTGACAAAAGAACACCTGCTTTGGCATTACTGGGCTCTCCAAGCCTCTAACGGGTGATTTCATTCAGTCTGCAAATTTGAAGTGGTTTTTGTCATCTGTAAGTGTTGCAGAATGATCAGAAATTGTTTAGAATAAAGCTCATTGGTGAAGGTCAGAGGCTAAAGACTTTCCTAGGGACAATTTGGAACATGCCCATTCAAAACATTCTCTGACATATTAAGTTTATTATTGTAGACAACAGTCATGGTATCAAGAGTCCAGGGCACATCATGGTATGCTCCCTTACATAACAAAGCTACACTCATATTTGTGAAGCCTCCATCATGCCAAGAACTTGCCATCCTCCACACAAAAGACTGATTCAACAATGTATTATTATTATTATTATTTTAATGTATCTAAACATCCTACTTAAGAGATAACACCTTCTATTCTGCAGATGTTCCAAACCACCCCACAGCCCCCAAATTTCTTTCAGTTACTGGATATAACTTTCTTAGACTTGATACCCAGTTGATGCTTCAGTGGCACAGGTAAGAAATGTCACATGGAGGACTCAGAGGGAAACTCTCTCCAATTTCATTATTAACTTGATGTGTGGATTTATTACCTAAGACCAGACAACTATACCAGTATGTTAGGAAGGGAGGGAAATGGAGAGAGAGAGAAGAAGGGAGTGAAAAAGGGAGAATGTACTTAAAAACATTTTTGAGGGCCAAAACCAGATGTGAAATGTCTTGTTATCATGGAAAAACTAGGCCTTCAGGCAGAATGTGGCTTTTATCTTTGATGAGCAAAGATGATTTTTATTTTTTTTTTCTTAAACAGCATGAGTTACAGTTTCTTTGTAAATGTCACTGAAGAAGAATGTCTCCAGTACGTCTTTCATTTATAAGGCCATTATTAGGAGGTAATTCAACATTCCAAAAACCAAACAAGCTAACCAGACATAAGAAAATAATAATCCTTAATAAGTGGCAAGGGGAGGAGGTAGTGCATTTTCAAGTTATGTTCATAAATGACTCAAAGCTCTTAACAAATATCTAGTAATTAAACTTCCAAACAGACTAGGAAAGTAGTTAAGCATTTTTATCTAGTTCCAAATCACAGGCAATTGCAAGAATAGAGAAGCTAAATCAGAAACTGTATCAGTAGCAGAGACAGGAATATAACCTATGAAGTCATCTCTATTCTTCTTTGAGAGGTTAATACTTGAATTGACACTAACCTGAGTATCTTTTGCCCCTGAGAACTGAAAGAGAAAACTGTCTGTTTAATTTAGATGCCACATCACCACCTCTATAAGTTTCTGGCCTTAAGAGGACTACCCAGGCCACCTAACACTACTACCAAAGCTTCATACATAAATTCAACTGAGCAAAGCATTAACCTCTGACAGATTGTCCAGTTTATCTGCCCCTGTTTCTCTATCAAATTGCTCACAGAGGGAACTCTTCATCTAAGTGTAAAAGTAATGCTTTTAAGTTTGGCCTTAACTTCCTGGCATTTTGCAGGTTGCTTTGAAATTCTCATAAAATCTTGGGAATTCTCATAACTGAGATTTTAAGGTGACAGCTAAATTTTAGATATCTGTCCTTATCTAAAGTGAAGTTGAGCTGCAGAGCGCTTTGAGATTTTCAAGACATTACAATTTGTATAGATCTTTCTCCATTCATCTATTCCTTCACAGCATTGTTTTAGTATGACCATATTAGCAGAATATTTTATTTCTTTAAATGCTGCCATTTTTGTTCATAGGAACAATGCTTGTAACAGCAAACCCCATATGTATTTATATTTATTCATGTAGCATTGCTGGTATCTCATTGCCTCACACAGTTCTCTTTCCATGGTGATACTAACATATTTTGTAACAAAAATGTTTTAAGTTATCAAGAAATAATACACTTTGCACAGGTAATATGTTGAATTAGATAGTGATTCCCAACTCATGGACTGTTAAGTTGGGAAACTAGATTATCTTTACCTCAAAGAAAGTGTATAGTGGATGACAGAGAGAGAGTAGGAGGCTTGAAGAGCCCTAATTATTAACTGAGACTCTGGAGAGCTTCTCATTTTGAAGGACATGTCATGAGCAGATGACACAAGATGGTTTAGATGGGAATGGAGGAATAGAGATTGCTAAATGTAGAATTGACATTACAAAACAGGGAATCTGTGGGAGTCATTTTCATTTCTCTCTGGCAAAATGCCTCAGCTGGGTTACCAAGGGCATTGACTGGGGGTATTCCCAGCCAAGGACTGGGAATAACTGTGGCCCTGTGTGAAAAGGGAGAGAAAAAAATTACATGGAAAATTATAAACCTTTTAAACATTTATTTATTTTATTTTATTTTATTTTATTTTATTTTATTTTATTTTATTTTATTTTATTTTATTTTATTTTATTTTATTTTATTTTATTTTATTTTATTTTTATTATTTTATTTTTATTTTTATTTTATTTTATTTTTTCCATATGAAGAAAATGAAGGTCTTGGTGTTCCTTATTCTTCTCCATTGTCTCACCCACATCTGGACATTTTATCTCACTTTGAGAGAAAGGAACACCTTCAAGAGTTTTGTGATTTGTTTTCCACTCAGAAGAATGCTCAGTTCTTCAGGTCATGGCAAACATTTGGGCAGGAGATGGGGAGAGGCAGCAGAGAAGTATATTGAGGTTGGTGGTTCTCACTCCTAACCCTGGAACAACAGAAATTCTACGAAGATTTTGTAGGACTCATGCCAAACAATTTTATTTATTTATTTAACTCATCCTAAACATTTTATTTTATGTTATGATTCAGAAAATGAAGGAAAGACAAAGGAAATAACTTACAAAAATAACCCATAGAATCAGTTTTGAAAGCAAAAGTGTGGGAATAGAAATGTTGTTTTTGCAGTTACATTGTTTAGAAGGAGGGAATGTGGTACTGAGATATGCTTACAGTGATAAGAAAGTTTAGCAGGCGACCTTGTAAAATGCAGACAACCAGACTCCTTAGGACAATTAGGTAAAAATCACGGTGTCAAGTCAAGTCAGATAAGTGAAGAAACATTACCACTTCAAGCAGTAAAAATGTCAAAAGAAATTTGAAATTTAACAGTCCGGCGACTGAAGGCCATGCATTGTTTGTGAAGCATCAGATAGATTGTGAACCTGGATTACCCACTCAGTGGGGAAACAGGGGAGGGTCCTGCCATCAAAAGGTATATAAACTGTGTTTTGGAACTAGTAGATGCGCTCTCTCCTGCTTGTGGGGCGCCCGCCATTGCAATCGCGAATAAATTACTACTTCACTGAGATCCTCGCCTGAGCCTAAATTATTGGCTATGGAGTGTTTCTCACAAAAAGTAGAACCTATATGTCCATGAGGGGAATCCAGCTTTCTGACCAGTACATATTACTGTTCATGTAAATCATCATGTTGGCTAAAACACAAAGTAAAAACCTGGCTTGGCCTAAAATCAAGAAAACTTTCTCAGATCAGATTGAAACATCTATTGAGTTTCCCTCATTTCACAATTTTTAAAGGTCCTCAGGGAAAGGTCATAAACAAAAATTTCTGTATTGTGATGATCTATATCCTACACTTAGCTGTCTCTAGCAGGGAAAATGAAAGACAGAGATCTTCTCTGCTGGAAGCAAGAGTTGACAAGACTGATTCCTTTGAAGTGCTGGATGAAGTAGGCAGGATGATCTTGTGGAGCTTTCCTTAACTTCAGAAGATTCTACATTTGTCTCAAGTGCTCGCAAGAACTCTGGCTCTTCTACTTACTCAGCAAGGTGTTGCTCCAGCTAGACTCCCTTGCCTAATTCATCATTTAAGTAGAACTAAGCACTTCTAATTCTTCAGAAAAGACCTGACTTCTTAAGGCTTCTTAAACTATGCTGTAAGTATTAAGTCAATATTATTTATATTTTTCTTTCACTCTTTCCCTAAAGGAGAGGATGAAATGACAAAGACCAAACCCTCAGTTTTGGGAAAAAAAAAAAAAAAAAAAAAAAAAAAAAAATGGTGCCTGAAGAGACAGAAAGAATGGGGAGCTTTATTCTGATATATGAAGCAGTTTCCATAGGAGGAAAAAATCCTTCCCTCCCCATCCTATCACAATTGATTTTTTTCACAGCTAATTAAAAGGGTTTGCATTAAATACTAGATATTGATTTGTTAAGTATCTTATTTCTGTTTTGGATCTCAGAACATTTGTACCAACATTCCTGTTACAAGGAGAGCTTGTGTTAATGACTGTCAGATACTCCAAACAGTTGTATAGCTAATTAAGAAAAAAAAAAAAAAAAAGGTATCCAGGGTCTAAGTATATGATAGAATGGTTACAAAATATGCTCATACCTCTTGTCCCAAGATCAAGGCTTTCTCAATGTATAATAATAATAATAATAATACAAATAGTAAAAACACCATCAGAAACCTATATAAATCCACTTCAAAAAACTTCTGCCATGACCAGTGCTGCAGCACATATACATGTAGAAGCATTTGAATTGGAAAATTCTAAGTTTTAAAGAAGGACAGCAAAGACCATCCTACCATCCCTCCTACCATTTTGGGCCAAAAAAATCCATGAAGAGTTATGGATTATATCAATTCCATATCTGAGGGTTTAAAGAATTTCTGAAGATGGAGCAGACATTTTCATCTGTGTAGAGAGTGGAATTTTTCTGAAAATTCAAGAGGGAAGGCTTAATGTTGATCTGCATCTTCTAGATGTCTTCTTTTAACTAATGGAGAGAGAAATTCATTGAAATACATTTCTGTTTTAACTTTGCAGTGAATTCTATGGCATATATATAACTGGTGTTAAAATTATAAACTGCATTCATGCACCTATTAAGAAAAAAGCAGTTTTATTTTCTTAGAAATGTCATAGGATATTTCTGCATTCAAAGCAGTTACAGGGCATTCAGAGCATAAATACTGAAACAGTATCTGTGCATCCTGGTAAGAGCTTAGTCATGGAAATCTCCAATGCAAGAGGTTAATCAACCCTGTAACTCCCTTATAAACATAGCCCTAGTGATACATTAGATGCAACCTTTGTTTACCATCTTGTTAATTAATTCACTATTGATTTAGGATAAAAATTGGATCTCATCTGCCAAGAGCACTGTAATCTGGTATTGGTAAGTTGTGCATGTTACCAGCAAACATGTAACACTGCCATATTTATATCCTCAAAGCTATGTTAGCATGTGTAAGCCTCTAAATACATAAATACAAAATTATAAAGAATTTAAAAATATTAAGATAAACTTATTAAGGGGAAATGCTCACTCATGTAGTTGCCTGTGTGAAATCAATGTGTATAGTCCTAAGGAAAAAAAAAAAAAAGCTAAGACACTAGACGTAAAAGTATGTATTTTCCTTCTGGAAAAAAAAAAAAAATAATAAAATAAAATAAAATAAAAGATTATGTAAATAACTACTGTATTTAGGTGGGTTTTGTTTCTCTGTTTGTTTTTCCCCAAAACATGTCATGTTACTCCAGAGCAAAAAACAGATTAGTCTCCAGACAGTACATCTTGAGACCTGGTGTTGTAACTTTCCTTCATAAATTCTGTATTTCATCACTTTGAACATGTCTAAAATGGAAATTGTCTGAATTATCTCTGAAATTAGGTAGCTTCCAGCTCAGACAAGGTTGCTTCTGAGTGTACCTGGCAGCATGCATGTCAAGTCTGGGGGAGTTCTGTACTCCAACAAAGGGATACCAACTAACTTCAGGGGGCTCAAGGATAAGTTGTAATCTTAATCATGCTTTTGAGGGCTAGATTCTGTCCATACTAATTAGGAAGCTTAGGTGTTGTAGTATACAATCTCAATGCAATATTGCAATTACCAGCTTACTCTGGGGCTTTATTTTAATTTGAGACCTTGACCTTGGGATCCCTTAGAAGAAGTAGGTTGAGATGGTTAAAAAAGCACCATCATTCATCCTGTTTGGGTGTTCAGGGTTGAACAAGCTGAAAACTCTATTTTCTTGGTGTTTCTGCTCTTGCTCTGAGGGGTGTGGTGGTTTTACCATGCTAGGCAGCTAAACACCACAACTGCTTTCTCACTCCCCCTCCTTAGATGAGGAGGGGAAGAATAAAGTAAAGAACAACTCATGGGTTGAGATAAGGATAATTTAATTAAAGTACAAAATAATAATAATTACTAAGGAAAGATTATTATTAACTTAACAGTTTAACTAAAGGGGGAAAAGGGGAGAAAGGAGAAAAGGGAGGGGGAAAGGGAAAACAAAACAAAACAAATAAAGGCTATGTGGAAGTGCAGAGGAAAGAAATTACTCTCTACGTCCCACAAATGAGCGACACTTGACCACGTCTTTGAAGCAAGGCCTCAGTGCACATAGCTGGTGTTCGGGAGGAGGACAGACATTTTCACAATGAGAGCCCACCCCTCCCCTCTTCTTCCTGTTTCCACCTTTTATTGCTGAGTGTGACATCATATGGTATGGAATATCCCTTTGGTTGATTTAGGTCAGCTGCCCTGGTGATGCTTCTTTTCTCACTTTTTTTGCCCACCCCCTAGGAGGGTTAGAGAGTGTCCTGATGCTGTGCCAGCACTGCTCAGCAGCAGACACAACACTGCTGTGATAACACTGCTGTTCTAGTGAGAAGTGCAGAGCACAGCACTGTATGTACTGCTGCAGGGAAAGTTAACATCCCAGCCAGACCCAGTACAGGGGCACATAGTGAAGGGAAGGTTTCAGCTTTCTTCCTTTAAAAGTAAGTTTATAGCTCCTATATTTGTCAAGAAAAGATCAGGGGAAAAAAAAAAAAAAAAAAAAAAAAAAAAAAAGACCTGACAGAAATAAAGCAGTTATGGTAGACACATAGAGTATCAGGAATATTCAGTGAATATGTTGTTCAGTATCTCAGGTTGTGAGAGCTCTAAGTGCTGAATGAGATAATCAGGTAGTGCTATAATAACAGCATCCCTCCCAGAAGTGATGTGAATCACTGCTATTATTTTGTAAGATACTTTGAGATCATATGATGGAAAGCCCTGAAGGAAGGTAAGACACTATGTCTTATCATCATTGCTTTCTCTCTCTCTAAGCTATTCAGTGCGCTCAGTTAATGACTACACTAGTCATTATCTTTCCTATATTTCACGATTATACTATATTACACCAGTCACAGTCTTTCCCTTATTTCACTATTAAATGAAACTTACTTTTGATTCAATTGTTATTGTAGAAGTTAGTGTATCTAATTGAAGGTTTCTGACTCATTTATGGTAGTTTTAAAAGCTTAATCTTCAATTTTGAGGGCCTGGATGACCCTGATTACATGAACCATGAGCTACAGTATGTCTTTCTATATTTCCTGTGCCATTAAGTCCTCTGATTCATTTGATGGCAGTATGACATATATCTTTGCACCTCTCTGTATATTATGTGTGTATTCAGTGACATCAACAAAATAAATGTTGAATCAATGTGCTCAACTATATTTATCATGTATTGCTGCTGTATCAATCCTACTGTTACAACTTTACCATACAAGCACTTTTAATACCAATTGGGGAGTTTAAAATTCAGCACTTTGAAAGTTTACTAAGGAGATTTTGAATGTGGCTTTTCTCCCAGAAATCCTACGAAGTAAGCATACAGTAAAGGTAAGAGGGCAGGTAGCAGACTGTATGTGAAAAGGATAATGTTTTAAACTATTTTGAACTTGTTGAAAAATAAAAATAAAAATAAAAATAAAAATAAAAATAAAAATAAAAATAAAAATAAAAATAAATAATAATAATAATAATAACAACAACAACAACATGTTGTAACTCTGTTGCTAAAAGTAAGTTTGTTGATCCTTAGGAGTATCTAAAGTGACAAGTCCTATTCTTATTTATTTAAGTAATGAGTTGGTTAAAGTTTCCTTAGATGACCAAAATCACTAATTTCCAAATGCATGGAATGACTTAGACAGAGAAATCTTTCTTTTATAAAGGAGAAAAGGTTCAGAGAAATCCTTACCTATTTGAGTATATTTAACATAAATTGAGAGAGAAATCCTTCAGTTCATAATAAAAAAGGTTATATGACATTTGACATACATGCTTTCAGATATGTCTGTATTACTATATATTATTAAGAGAAGTCATTAATCTTACTATGAGAAACTTTCCCCAGTTGTTTTTAACTTTTATTGTTTAGAATCTATTTGCATATAAGGTGTCCTCTTCCAGAGCAGTTTCTGGTGGCTTCAGGGATATTCACATTCAAATCATCAGCCAAACAGCAGAACCTTTATAGAAATGGTTTATAAACATTTTATAAAAATGACAATAAAATTAAATTAGTTGACAAGAAAATAAATTAGTTTGAGGACAGATCAAGGAACATGGACAGAATCCTAAAAGAAATATAGCTCTTTAGATATGGAACTGGATGAAAAATAATTACAACTGCTAATTCTTATCTGTGCAACAAGAAGGTTGATATTCTGGGCTGTCAGTATGGCGTGATGGTGGACACAGTGAAAGACTGTGTCCAAATGGCTATACAGAAACAAGTTGTAAAAGACTAACATGGGCATTCCTCTTTATCGTGTTTGTTTTAGAAAGTATAGCTTTCTAACCCTAGTAAAATTATTTTAGTGATTTATTATTTGATATTACTAACTAAAATTAGGTAACTAATGTTAAAGTTAAATTAAATTCAATATGCAATGATTCCCAGTCAGAGCAACTTTGTACAGAAATTTCAATATTTGTTGCATTAAACTTCCTTAACCTCTGAAAGAGAGTGACTACATCCAAATTTCCTATTGTTCATGGTCTGGAAATATATTAGCTGTTCCAGGCAAAAAACATGACAGGGACTCTTCTAGCAATTTAAACTGGGACACTGAGTTTCAGGGTGGCAGCATTTCCTGGTATAATTAAACTTTAATAAATAAATAAATACATACATACATAAATAAATAAGTGAGTGATCTCTGTGACCATAAGTTGTCTCAATTGTTTTATGGAAAGTAAATTTTTTGGACGACGTTCAGGTGATAAAAGTATAATTCATTAAATGGATAAATAAACTTCAAAATCGTCACACTCTCAGCTCAGACCATGCTATCCTATTTAGCAGAGGACTAGCAGAGTTACCAGGTAATGATACAGAGTTAGTGCCAAAGAAAGCTATTACACTGTAGGAGAGCCCAGAATTATTTCTGTATGAATATATTTTTCTTTGGTTTAGGTCACTGATGAGAAAGAGGATTCCATGTCCATATTTTCTCTCTAAAAGTCTACAGTCATCTTTTATCCATCATGACACTTTTCAAGGGGGAAGATAGAAATCTCTCAACATCAAAGACTGACTGACAGGGTACTGAATAAAAATGTCCCAAGTTTTAGCAAGCCAAAAGCAATGCCAGCCAAACTGCAGAAGTTGCAATATTTTTTGGTGTTTTATTGAATGTCACTTTTGACAGGGAAACAATCTAAAACTTAGTATTAACACTTGCTAAGCTATCTTAGGTTGCTAAATTATCTAAGGTCTCTTTTCTTGATGGAAATATAATAAGTTTTATGTATTTATTTTCATTACATTTATTGTTTGATGGGGGCTTGCAAACAGGAACAGGGACAAGATCCTTGGCCTAGGCAACATACTAAGGCAAGGTATGAAAGGGTGGCTTGCTTCAAGAGTTTGTGGGAATAGGTTAAGGCTTACATTTCTCAAAACTGTTAGTGCTTTTGAAATAACCTCATAATTCAGTTCTTCTTGCTTGTGACACCATCACGGGATTCATTTCAACAATGCTGAGCACCCTCCTTTTGAAGTCAGATCACCGAAAGACAACTGAGCTCTTATGCTTAAAATTACTAGCAATTTTTTGAAAGTAGCAACCCGTATGTATTGTTTAGTACAATGGGCTGGGATTCTGAAATAGTTCTAATGTCATGGCCATGAAAATAAACCACGACTGAGTTAGTGTTTGTCTTTTTTGTCTCATGATTTTTTTCTACCTGTTAAAGCTTTGAGAAGTTTTGGGCAATGGATTGTTTAAAAACAATTTCTCAGGGAAATTATTATGATTTACTTTCAGGAGAAGGGCTTTAATGTTTCAGAAAAAAATATTATGGGCCAGATACTTTTTGCTTTATCAAGGGCAGTTTATCATTGTTATGGCTTGTCTGTAAAGTAGAATAGATCTCTGTTCTGATCTCAATATTGTTTCTATGATATTCTTTTTCTTGAATGCTGACACAGGAGGAAAGAAGGGATTGAGATCAGCTCAGGGAGATAAAATGAATTAAAGTAAAAGGATCTTATATACATATACATATATATATAATGTATCCTCTATGTGTGAATATACATATTTATACAAACATGAGAAAGGACTTTGAATACCTGTTATTTTCCTAGAAATACGTCTCCCTATTTCCCTAGTGGTTCTTACAGGTGCAAATCTTTCACAGGCCAATTGCTCACTTCTTTCCATTACTGAAAGGTTTTTCAGTACCCTTAATGATTAAGGACAGCCTTTAAAGAGTATTTTGTAACAACCTAAAGTCCTTCTGCATGCAAAGGCAGGGGATCAATGTCTCACTTAGCAGTACAGTTTCTGGGACTGAACACTACAGTTTCTGGCTTTGTGACTATCATTTCCCTTTCAAGCCTTCTTAACTTTTCTGCTGATTCTTAAGAAGCTTGGATAATTTTGAAACCTTAATGAGGCTATGATATCATAATTGAGACTATAAACTCATAATTTTGAGACTATAATGGTTATCTAAATTTGACCTGAGGCATAAACTGGCCAAAGAATTTCATGAAGTGGCTCTTGAAACAAATTTATCATTTCTACTGTAGAAACAGAGCCCAAGGTGATGGTTGTGCTGCCTAAAACATACTGAATGTGCTAATGTGCTAATGAAAAATACCTAGAACATCTCCTTTCTTCACAATCCTTTCCCTTGCAAAGTTCATACTATAGGGCTTGCATTGTTATGGGCAGAATCCAAGCTATTTTTATTGCATATTTTCTTTAAAAGTATATGTATTTTTGTTAGGCACATATCTTTAAGCCTTCATCATAAAAGGAATGAATAATACACTCTGCTCCTACTTGAAATATGTTTATCCAAATTGCCCTCACTGCTGAAAATGATACATTTTGATTTGCATTTAACACTTGTTACCATCTATTAGAGTATCATCATATTGCTAGCTATACCTAAGAAGTTGTATGTCATCAAACTTCTTCATATACAACCGTCTGAAGACTAAGATTCACTACTCTCTATTAATTAATAAAATCTCCTGAAGTCAATCTGTGTTAATTCCATATCAGTTTAGCTAAACTCTCCCATCCAAGGCTGAACTAGCTATTCAAAGTCTGTGTGGCTATATCTGCACTGAACTAAAATATGAACTAAGGACAAAAGATAATTAACAGCTTTGATGGAGTTAGAGCTCAGGTGTGTATATCCCACTGCATCCCTGCATCCTTGCAGCTGAGACAGGAAAGATGATCTGCACTGGGAAGAAAACGAACTCCTCACCTTGGATTTACACAGCTTTGCTTCATATTTGGTCTGAACTTGCTGTGCATACTGTGTATGACTAATGTAGTTTTGCTGAGTGAACACTGTCTTTGTGTTCAAGAACCTGAAGTTTACTATCCTGAAGTGGCAAATTGAAAGTGAGTCTTTAAAGAATGCTTCTGCCAATACAAGTATATGATTAACAAAGACATTGTGGTGTCACATTTGAAGAAATCAGTTCTGCTTAGCTATCCTCCATTGCACAACGATCTGATCTGGGAAGGAAGATTCATTCATTTAAATCAATGTTAACTTATAGCCCGCGTTACCTTCAGGCCTGGGGAAATAGGACAATAACCCCATTACTGATACTAGCAGCCAAACCCAGCCTGTGACCCCAAAAACTGGGCAGAATGAGACTATCAGGCTGCCCAAATGACATCAAGCCTCAGAAGCACTTTTTGAGATGTGGTTTGCCTCACCTGCAGTGGGAGAGAAATAATGTGTCATTTGTCCACTTGAGGAAATTTTTTGCATAAGTGACAAGATTTTCTATCATCTTTTTACTTGGCTAAACTTTTTGATCTAATTGTTTTTATCAGATTTCTTTGCTAAAGTTGAGGTAAATTTTTTATGAAGTCAGAACTGAATTCTGAGAAGCAACGTGATTGACACAGAGCAATACTGTGAACCTTAACAGAGCAATAACCTGAAGCTTAACTGGAGTCCTTGGAGAAATCTTTGAGAAGAATTTACTTAATTTAAATATGCTCAGGTCCGTGTGCTTTTATAGATACGCTTGGATGTATTTATTGTATTTTATCCTTTCCCCAACACCCCTGATGTTTGTTAGTAAATGGCAAAATAATAATTTTTATTTGTTTTTAATTTCAAGCTTTTTCCCGTGGAAATATTTAAAAAAGGATCTTTTCCTTCCCAATAGAAAATATGTATTTTACATACATGCATACATAAAGTAAGAGTATATCCAAGACTTGGCAGTCAGTAAAGTGGCTTCACTAAATTTTGCATAGGGTGATTAATCATAACTCATTTTTCTCTCTATTATTACAAACCACATATCAACACACTTTGGTGTTGTTATAAATGGCTCAGGATTCAAATTAGGATTAAATAAAAAAATAGGATTTATTGAAAGAATATAAAGGAATAGAGGTAAGCAAACAGCGCTGGGTGCACCGGGAGTCTCCGCTCCACCAGGACGCACACCAGTTACATCAAGCAGCTGATTTTTATGCTCCTAGACTAATACATATTCATTACTACTTCTAAAAAAAATAGATTATTAAAATTAGCTTCCGGGGTGCAGTCCCTCCTACTGGAGCATGCGCAGTCTCCTCTGGGGTCTCTTCTGGGGGTCTCTAGGGGTCTTTCATGCTGAAGGCTCGTAGTCTTCCTCTCCACCTTTGTACTTACTGGGCACCATACCAAGTTTACGGAACATCTTCTTCAAGTCTTGTCTCCCAGCCGCCCTTCAGCTTCTTTCTCCTTCCTCTTTATCTCTTGACCCCCCCTAACCAGATACCAAAGATCCACATAGTATACCATAACAGTCACTAGTTGTTATCAGTTGTTCTGAAACTCCCAGACACACGAGTAATTAAAACATTCTTCCCCAGCCATTCACAGACACATCTATAGCAGTGTTAGAAATAGAAGTCCGGAATAACAAAAGCAAACAGGTTCATAAATTTAAGAAGTGATAAATTGACTAGAATGAGGGGGAGACTGGGACACACTGCATCTGTGGTTCAAGAATTAAATTGCCAGTGCAGGGCCCAGAGGCAGACAGGATTCAAACAGAATTGTTCTTTATGGACACGAATTGTTAAAACATTCCTCACAGTGTGTTTGTATTGTGCCTAAACAACAAAATATTTGGAGAGATGAGTGAGCCTGCAGCCACCACCACTAATTCAGTGTCTAAGAACACATCAGAAAGAAAGGAAGAAACTAGCAGAAGAGAAGGTCAAGTATCCATAGCTTGTATTGTAAGTTTGCTTAGGTTTCAGTTCTCTTTTTTCTCTCTGAAACCCTAACTGTGCAATTTGTTCTGCCACTAGTGGCAAAGAGAACCCAACCAAACTCCAGTTGTGTTCCCTATAACAGGTACTCATGTGCCATGGCATTTCTCGGTCCTGACCCCCTCCAGTCTGGCTGGAAGGACTCATGGTATCAAGACATGACTTTTTTTTTTTTCTGGTTTGTTTGTCCAAATTTTCCTACCACAGAAAGGAGGGCTAGGAAGTGCCCAGAGTATGCACTTGCATGGATGCTCTTGGTAATGCCTGTGTCCTATTGACAGATTTACCTGAAAGTTTAATTGCCTCAATATATATATCAGAGTTTGGAAAAAGCTGATGCTTTGTTTTTATTTCTTTCATAAGATATTCTATTCTTTTATTTTCCCTTCTCTCTCACAAAACAGCTTTCTTACTTGCAGTCTTTTTGCCTTTGGGAGATAATAAAAAAAAGTTGTTACTTCTCATATTCTCTTGCTATTCAGTTGAGTGGGGGAAGCGGAAACTAGTACACTTTCTTGCTTTATCTACCTGTTTTTAACAATGTTATTTTCTCTTTTAAATTCTTTGGCACAGGACCACAATCTTGCTGAATTAAAGTAACTCTTTCATCCCCCTCTATGCAAAACTTACAGTTGCACAGAAAGGAATCCAGTTAAGATATTTAACCAGCAGAAAAATTGAACTACTGTGGTGGTTTTACCGTGCTAGGCAGCTAAACACCACAACTGCTCTCTCGCTCCCCCTCCTTAGATGAGGAGGGGAAGAATAAAGTAAAGTACAACTCATGGGTTGAGATAAGGATAATTTAATTAAAGTACAAAATAATAATAATTACTAAGGAAAGATTATTATTAACTTAACAGTTTAACTAAAGGGGGAAAAGGGGAGAAAGGAGAAAAGGGAGGGGGAAAGGGAAAACAAAACAAAACAAATAAAGGCTATGTGGAAGTGCAGAGGAAAGAAATTACTCTCTACGTCCCACAAATGAGCGACGCTTGACCACGTCTTTGAAGCAAGGCCTCAGTGCACATAGCTGGTGTTCGGGAGGAGGACAGACATTTTCACAATGAGAGCCCACCCCTCCCCTCTTCTTCCTGTTTCCACCTTTTATTGCTGAGTGTGACATCATATGGTATGGAATATCCCTTTGGTTGATTTAGGTCAGCTGCCCTGGTGATGCTTCTTTTCTCACTTTTTTTGCCCACCCCCTAGGAGGGTTAGAGAGTGTCCTGATGCTGTGCTCCTGATGCAGTGCACACTGTTGTGTGCACTGCTCAGCAGTAGACACAACACTGCTGTGATAACACTTCTGTTCTAGTGAGAAGTGCAGAGCACAGCACTGTATGTACTGCTGCAGGGAAAGTTAACATCCCAGCCAGACCCAGTACAACCTCCACCTCTTATTCCATAACATTTGTGTCACTCTCAGATCCCCCATACTTTAGCATATAAGTATTCTCATCACCATTATTCCTTATCCTTTAACAGATTAAAAGGAAGGTATAACTTTAGATTCTATAGGTCTTCCTCAGAAAATGTTTATAAGAACTGTTGATGATTTGGTCTTCATCTGTCAAAGTGGTCACTCAGGACAGGCAGAGTTGGATGTCTGGATGCCAACACCAGCTTAGCTCACGTCCTTGTTGCACTTGCCCAGTCCTTGCAAACTTACAATACAAGCGATGTATCAAATAATCCAAGGCAAAGTCCAACAGTAAAGCTTAGAGAAAACCCTCAAGAGAAAAGCCACCATGTATACCCCGAAATCCAATTCCAAATCCAATAGAAAGACTCTACAGAATACCTACAATAATCAAAAAAAAAAAAAAAAAAAAAAAAAGGAAGGGAAGGGAAGGGAAGGGAAGGGAAGGGAAGGGAAGGGAAGGGAAGGGAAGGGAAGGGAAGGGAAGGGAAGGGAAGGGAAGGGAAGGGAAGGGAAGGGAAGGGAAGGGAAGGGAAGGGAAGGGAAGGGAAGGGAAGGGAAGGGAAGGGAAGGGAAGGGAAGGGAAGGGAAGGGAAGGGAAGGGAAGGGAAGGGAAGGGAAGGGAAAAGCCTCAAATCCACTGTGCAGTCCAAAGGAAAATATTAGAGAAAACCCTACAGATAATTACCACTAAACACACACACACATACACACAAAAAAATAAATAAAATAAATCCACCTAAAATTCAAATGCATAGTCTGAAGGAATAATGTACAGAAAACCCTAGAGAAAATACAGCACAGGTCTGCCAAATTCCACTACAAAATCCAACAGAAAAACTTAGAATAAAACTCAAGAGAAGACACCAGAAATTCTGCCAGAAATTCAGTGCCAAATCCAATACAATGATGTAAAGAAAAATCTATAGAACAGCCACCACCAAACACCCTGAATTTAATGCAAAACCCAAAAGCAAATATTAGAGAAAACTCTACAGATAACTAACACTAAACACACAAACACACACACAGACACAAAAAAAATAAATAAAAAATAAAAATAAAAAAAAGTAAAATCCACGGGAATGTTTGAATAATTAAACCCCCCAAATCCAAGTCACAATCCAAGAAGACCACCAAAATCTTGGAGAAAATCACACAGAGAAGCTACGACCAAACCCGCAAAATCCATTGCAAAGCCGAATAGAGAGAACAGACTGAAAAGACTACAGAAATGCCTACACCAAAACCCAATGTTAAATCTAACAGAAACCATGAGAGGAAAACCACCACTAAACACCATTAAAATACAATGCAAAAGCCAAGTGAAGAACTTAGTAAAAATCCTACAGAAAAGCCATCATCAAAACCCACAATATCAAAAGACAAGCCCAAGGTGGAGAAAACCCTACAGAAAAGATGCTACCAAGCCACAAACATGCAATGTAAAATCTAACAGGAAAATTTAGGGGATAACATACAAAAAAAGCCACCAAACTCTCCCAAATCCAAAGCAAAATTCAACGGAAAAGAAAGGAGGGGGTGAGGTCATGTGAGGAAAAATTTGGGGCACTTAAAAGCCAGACACCAAAAGGTAGGAGAGAGGAGAGGGGAGGGGAGGAAAGGAAAGGAAAGAGCTTGCTTGCTTATCAGGCTGGAGCCTCCAGCAGCAAAATAAGAAGTGCAGGGAAATGGTGGTGCTCACTCTGCTTTCCTCTCTACATGTGCTGTTTTGTTTTCCTAGTTGAAGAAAAGCTAATAGGCACAATGACTTGCATAACGTGGCTTTTCTACCCTGTGTGCTCTGGGGTACCGGGAGCCTCCTTTAGGGAAGCTTCAAAAGCACCATCAAGGTTTGCAGCTGATCATGGAGGCAACATGGAGGCAACTCAGACAAACACACAGATTAATGTAGTTTGTGCAGTTACAAGTGTATTATAAGGCAGAGGACACTGTTTTGCTACAGGAAAAACACAAACAAACAAACAAAAAAATGGGAGAAGCAGAGGAGCAGCAGCTAGCCAACACCTTCCCTCCCCTTTCCCCCACTGCACACACACACACCAAAAAAAAACAAAACAAGGGAAGCATTTTGAATACAAGGGAAATCCCACAGAAAAGCCATGACCAAACCCCCAAAATCCAAGGAAAAATTCCCAGGAAAACTTAAAGAAATTTCCTACCGAAAAGCCACCAATAAACCCCAAATATGCAATGCAAAATACAACAGAAAAGCTTAGAGAAAACCCTATATAAAAGTCACCAGCAAAGCCATGAAAAGTCCAATACAAACATCCGTATGAATAGCTTAGGGAAAAGCCACTACCAAACAACAACAACAACAAATCCAATGCAAAATCCAAGGGAATAATTTGACAGACTTGTGGTGACTTTTCTGTATGGTTTTCTGTAAATTATGCTCTCGGATTATGTATATTTGATGGTGGTTTTTTTTGTGTGCTCTTTTTACATTATTCTCTAATTTTTTCCCTTGGATTTCAAGCGGGATATCTGGGGTTTGGTTTCATCTTTTCTATAGGGTTTTCTTCAGTTTTTCCCTTGTGTTTCTTTTTGAACGTTTTCTTCTTTGGATATACCTGATTAGATACACCACACAGCTCTGGTCTCTGCTTCTCAGATATGATTTTTCCATGGCACCAGTGTTCACATATTCAGACATCCTTCTGCAAGTCTGCTCTGCTGAGGGTGTCCTTTCCTTTCCTTGCCTTGCCTTGCCTTGCCTTGCCTTGCCTTGCCTTGCCTTCCCAGAAAGACTGTGAAAATCACATAGTTAAGACTGATGTAAAGTAGGATTCACCTTGCCTATAGTCAGCTTGGGCACCTAATCTAATTAATCACGGCTTCCCCAATAATTGAGGGAGAGATGTAAACCAGTAGGCAATTCATCCCACCTGTCACATGTACCTGCCTGAAAAGGGATGTATTGCTTACTGGAAGTACATACCCAATGACTATTGACAGACCTTATAAGACTATCTTTCTCTGAGGGCTAAATTCTTCATGCCTTAAGCCAGGTGAAATGAATTCCCCACATTGTGAAAGCTGGCAAAAAAAAATTAGACTCATTACAATTGAGTTGCCCCTCATGCTCCTACCCTACTCCCCTTCTCAGTTCAGTTATTTTCCTTCCAGAGCTGTTTGGTTTTGAATTTGGTAGTTAGTGAATTTAGGGGAATATTACCTTCTGTTATTATCATTTGCAAAACTGCCCATCTGTGTTTTACCAGTAACAAAGAAGCCACAGTACAGTCAATTGTGACCAATATCATCAAATGAAATTTAAACCTCCAGTATGCAACATTTAGTGTTTTTAAAAAATGTATATATATTATTATAATATTTTGTTTTCATTTATATCTGAACAACTTACAGGATGAACAGTCTGAGGCAAGTTCTATGAGAAAATGAGTAAGACAAAAAACTTCTCACAACATCAATCCTCTTTGAATTAGTGAGATGGAATTTTTAATGTCATCTAAGAAGTATTCCCGAATCTTGAATGAAATACCAAGGAGTGTTAACCACAAGGAATTTTCTGTAGGTTTTTCACCACCTATAACTTCTTGAGAAATAAATAAATAAAGGAATGAATAAATAATAATAATTAAAAAAAAATGCATTATATTCATTTGAAAAACTGGGTGAATGCTTGAACAACTAGTTTAGACTGAGTTTTCTTTTTCTGTAGATATAATATTCCCAGTGCCCATATTTTCGTACTTAGTGCTAGCCCAAGAATATCTACAAAGGGCAGACACAATCAATGCCATAGATCTCCCAAAGAGATCTTCGATTGTTTGTTTACATCCAAGTATTCAACTTCTATATGACTTACCTGGCTGAAATTTTACTTTTCCAATTCATAAGTTAATTCCCTTAAGCTATTAATAAATAGCATAAGACTGAGATTCTGCTGAGATGCATTTCAGATTCAGAAGCTTTAGATAAACCTTCTGTAGTAATGCTATACAATTACATGATGGAAAACCAATCTAAATACAATTCTCTTCTCCACACATTGTTCGTCTCATACCAGCAACATAATTATAACATTGGTTATTGATACAGCACTTTATAGGTAGACTGGGGAAATTACCTGTTGAGCCAAAGCTCATCATTTATTTTGGGCACATGCATTTACTTCAACATTGTAAATTCTAGATTAATGGACAAATCTGATGGTTTCAGAGGGAAATGATAATAAATCAGTATGCCTATTTATGGGCAGAAGGAGAGAATGTTTGTGAGGGAGAAAAGCAAATGCACATCTGGAAGCTATGACCTATGGTCCCATTGTGCCTTACCCTAAATTCCACCAAAGTTTAGTAGCAGTCAGAGGGTCCCTTTAGAAAGAACTAAACAAAAATAACAAACATCATCACATAAATGTTATACATGATCCAATATAGACAGATATTTATTTTTTTTTTAAATGAGAATAATTCATCAGCTTTTCCCTCCACTTATAAAGTCTGTTGAACTTCAATGTGGATTTCTTCCTTATGTGTGTTATTGCACATCTGGCTGCTCACTCAAAAATTCAAGGTATTTTCAAGAATTGGTGTTTGTAAAATATTGGTCTTTTTTTCTCACGGGGCTTGATTGCATATTTCAAATTCTTATAATTATGGGAAAAATACATAATTTACCACAGGGATGAAGAGCTAAAAGCCAGAAAGGAGTATTACTACAGTTTCTATTAATTCCCTTGTGAAATATATTCCTGAAAGGAGGTGACATTGTGATACAAATAAGCATAGTCATTTCAAGATTATGGAGACTGAAGTTTCTAGGAAAAGGAGATGAAATAGATAATAAGCCCTGTTATCTGCAAAGTATTTTGAAAGTCTCTTCTTGCAAAATGACTGCTAAAAAAAAAAAAAAAAAAAAAAAGCATCGTCTTTGAATCCCAGCAGTAAAGATCTTGTCAAGAACATCAACTACTGCAACCCAGAGGAGGATTTCCATTCCTGAAATAATCTATGACCTGGAAAAGGGAAGTTTGAAGCCATAAGTCAGCCCCTTGGCTTTCACAGTGAAATCAGTGCTTGTCACTGACTAATCAGCAACAGCTGGCAATGCTGGAGAATCAGGGGCCTGGGAGAGGACCACATCACTGTGGAGGTTTTTGTCAGCTTGGTAGATTTGGAAAGGCAAAGGGAGGGAGACTGCCAAAGAAACCTATTAAAGCGTGGCCTAATTTTTTTTGTTTTTGTTTTTGTTTTGGTGGTGGTGGATTTCCTCCCCACACTCTTCTAGTGAATGCAATAGATTTGCATTTGCTGCTGATGTATTATTGAGTTTCACAACTGCTGAACAGCATCTTTATAAACTGCAACAACAATACATAATGGTCAAACAGCAGTGCCCCATATAATGACACAGTCAATAATATTAAACTGTCTGAATAACCTGTCCACATTAATCTTGAAGTAATTTACTGGAGAGGAACATTGTTATTGATATAAATAAAACAACAACAACAACAAAAAATAAAAAGAAACTTGAAACTCAACCCAAGATCAGGAAAGATTCAAGTCTTACTGATAAAAATTTTTAAATGTTCACCTACTGAGTTACAAAATCTGCCAGCTAGAATTTACTCTGAGAATTTCAAAAGATGTTGCATAGAGTACCCCAAATAAATTGTCTTTACAGTAGGTGTATTCAACAAGGTCTCCTATAGGTAATGAGCCCTTAAACACATAGTGAGACCCTTCACTACGTTGGTCTATGCAGCGACTGGACACCAGGGAACATGGATCACTGTCTTGAAAATTTGTGTACACAAAATCAGCTGAGACAAACTTAAAATAAAATAATAATATGCTCAGATTTTCATAGTAAGAGAAAAGGGTATGCATGAAATAAAAAATAAAAAATCACAGAATCATAGAATCATAGAATATCCTGAGTTGGAAGGGACCCTTAAGGATCATCAAGTCCAAATAAAAATAAAAAAAGAAAACTAGTGACTGTGCTTTATTTTGAACCCATCTAGGCACGTGTATTTTCCTAAAGTACATAAATGAAACTTTATGGACCTGCACAATGTTTTCAGAAATTGTTTTTTGCTTTGATTTTCACTGAAATGTGACAAACTTTGTTGGTTATGCAGTTTTGCTTCCTATTGCAAATAATTGTCACATTGGTAACTCTAGTGAGTGATTAAGGCTGAGACTCTGTGTTCAGTTCTCCCTATTTTGTTCATATTCTCCAGCACGGCTGCCTCATTTTCACACAAAAATATTTCTGCTTTGCTTTGTTATCCAGAATGACTCTATGACAGTTTTGATGCACTCATTTTACCCATTCTGGCTGGAATTCTGGAAACAGCCAATGCATTACCAAATAAATCAAACCCTGTAATTTTCTTCCTCACGACAGATCAAAAATGATAAGAAGCTACTATTTACTGTGCATGCCATCATAGCTCTGCAGTCACACAGAAACTGATAGACCATATTTACATTAAAAAGCATTACATTCCTCTTAAAAATCAGACTCTGAACAGAATGTTATCCATCAACAAGCAGTAGGAAATCAAACAATCAACAAAGAAAGAAAGGGAAAAAAAAAAAAGTTCTTTCCATCATAAAGTCTTACAAAGTTTACAAAGAAGTAGAAGAGAATACAATGAATTAATTTATTTAGATTAAGCAATAGTACCATACAACATGCATCTTTTATTAACACACCACATATCTTTACCCTAGGAAGTTGTGATTTTTTACAAGAAAGTCTCCAGAAGTTATCCTCAATTCTGAAATGGGGAACTGAGGCAAGAAGAAGCCTAAATGGCTTCAAAGTTTGCTGTCAGAGACAAGGAGAACTGCTTTGAAAACTTAAATGTATTTGTGCCACACTGTTTTTCTTTCAGCATAGGGAGCACCTTCTTTTCTTGTTAAACTGAGTGGGAGACATCTTAGGAGTGACCTGGCATACGAGACCATCCAAGACATCCCCGTGAGGCCAGCAGGACTTGATGGTCTTCTGGCTTTTAAAGCAGCAGCTGAAGGCCAGGCAGGGTGCTCTAACATGGTCTCTGAAGAGGAAGTGGGCACCCATGCCTGGACATCTGGAGTTTCTCTCCTTTTTATCAAAAAGAGATGTGGACTGTTCTTTTAGGGGAGGGATCCAGGACTGGATCTAATGTCAAAAACAAAAGAAAATAAATGTAATTATACAAAATTTGTATTCCTTTGCCAGTCTTAAAGGCAGCAGGCTACTTGCTCAGCTGAATACTGTGTACAAAAGAAACATTACATGCCAACAGATACAATCATGGGAGAGACCAGTATAGCACTTTGCATCTGTATTCACATACATATAAAGTAGAAGGGAAAAAAATCCTGTTGCAGTTAAGATTTGGAGTTTTATCTTTTTGTTCCTGTCATTGTGTTTCATTTGTTTCTGTTAACCAATACTTAGATTCTTAGAAGGTGTGTGTTGTGTGCTTTTTTTTTTTTTTTTTTTTTTTTGTCCAAAAAAAAAAAGAAATAGAACAGGACCCAGCTTGTGCAAGTTCTAATGCAGTATATGGGATTTATTCTCTTTCCCTTTTTCCTTGGTTTGGTAGTAAAAATTTTTTTGGAAAGTAAGACTGAATTTTTAATACTTATAATACCCGCTCCCATCCCAGGTACCTCTATGTGACATGATATCACCAACAAAAATCCGTCCATAACAGCAGCAGACATAGAAGTTGCAGTGGCAACTTCAGAATCCGTGGCAGATTTGCATCATGTATCACGAGTGCAGTGCACCAGAAAATATAGCAGATTAATTCATTTGCTTTACATCACTTTAACCTTGCAGTAGGGTTTAATGATCAAAGTTAACGGCTTTACGACTTTACGACTCTGAATTTCCTTCTTGCTCATATAGAAGTAACCAGATGTTCTAGAGAAACACAAATAAATAAACTGGGAGGTCAACCTGGACTTTTATTAGTGGACAGAAACCCAAACCATACTTTTTCTGGATGATAAAAAATTACTGGTTTCCACAGGGGATCTTTTATACTGTCATAAATCTTCCATCTGGCATTTAATTCACTTCACTGTTCAAATATTTGCTATGTGCTGATGCATTGAATTTTCTTTGCTTTTTTAATATCTATTCATTTGTGAACTTATTTTTCAGATTCCCTAGTGAAAAGAGGCCCCAGAAGCATAGTGTTCAACAATTGCATGCCTTAGGAAATATAGAAAGAAAAAAAAAAAAAAAATCCCATTTCTTTCTATTTTAGAAATTGTATCATTTGTACACTGAAAATTTTCTAGCTATACCCATTTTTACAACATTGTATTTTTGGAATAAAACATGATTTTCAGACTCATCTAGGAATAGGAAACTAATGCTGAGTGCAAATCCCAGTTTTTACAACATTGATGCATCCTTTCTTTTCTCTTACTCTGGAGAAGAAAGATCACGTTCAAATATAGAATGTATTCCCACATTTATAAAGGAATTGTTTTGCTGTTTTAAAGGTTCAGACAATGGATGTAGGTTTCAGAGCTGTGGCCTTGCTACAGTTTTCCAGCCTGATCTTTATCAAGTTATTAAGACTAGCTATTCCATACAGTTTTGCAATGTCTCAGGGTAAGATTTCTTTCATGCTTCACTAAATGAAAACATTTTGTTTTAGGATAACAACCTGTGGTGCCATGTTGCTTCAGAGAAGACTTGACCCTGGGAGAGAGGAAGGATGTTGGATATCTAGCTGATTATTTCCTTGTTCAGAAACTATGCTGCAGCTTGTCCAAGGAGATAGAAATGTTTCCACATAATAAAGTAGATATATTTAAAAATATTTTTAAAAATATTAAAAATAAATAAATAAAAAAATAGAAAGTATATCTATCTCAATACATATGTAAATGCCTCCAGAATATTTTGTGTGAATTAATCACAGAATCACAGAATCACAGAATTTCTAGGTTGGAAGAGACCTCAAGATCATTGAGTCCAACCTCTGACCTAACACTGACAGTCCCCATTAAACCATATCCCTAAGCTCTACATCTAAACGTCTTTTGAAAACTTCCAGGGATGGTGACTCCACCACTTCCCTGGGCAGACTGTTCCAATGCCTAACAACCCTTTCAGTAAAGAAGTTCTTCCTAACATCTAACCTAAAACTCCCCTGGCGCAACTTAAGCCCATTCCCCCTCATCCTGTCACCAGGCACGTGGGAGAACAGGCCAACCCCCACCTTGTTACAGCCTCCCTTGAGGTACCTATAGAGAGCGATAAGGTCACCCCCAAGCCTCCTTTTCTCCAGGCTGAACAAGCCCAGCTCCGTCAGCCGCTCCTCGTAGGACTTGTTCTCCAGGCCCCTCACCAGCTTCGTCGCCCTTCTCTGCACCTGCTCAAGCACCTCCATGTCCTTCTTGTAGCGAGGGGCCCAAAACTGAACACAGTACTCGAGGTGCAGCCTCACAAGAGCTGAGTACAGGGGGACGATCACCTCCCTAGCCCTGCTGGTCACACTGTTTCTGATACAAGCCAGGACGCTGTTGGCCTTCTTGGCCACCTGAGCACACTGCTGGCTCATATTCAGCCGACTATCCACCATCACTCCCAGGTCCTTCTCTGCCTGGCAGCTCTCCAGCCATTCCTCTCCCAGCCTGTAGCTCTGCTTGGGGTTATTGCGCCCCAGGTGCAGGACCCGGCACTTGGCCTTGTTGAACTTCATGCAGTTGACCTCAGCCCATCGGTGCAGCCTATCCAGATCCTCCTGCAGAGCTTTCCTACCCTCAAGCAGATTGACACACACGCACCTAACTTGGTGTCATCTGCAAACTTACTGAGGGTGCACTCAATACCCTCGTCCAGATCATCGATGAAGATATTAAAGAGGACCGGCCCCAGCACCGAGCCCTGGGGGACGCCACTAGTGACTGGCCTCCAACTGGACTTGGCTCCATTCACCACGACTCTTTGGGCCCAGCTATCCAGCCAGTTTCTAACCCAACGAAGCGTGCGCCAGTCCAAGCCAAGAGCAGTCAGTTTCTTGAGGAGAATGCTGTGGGAAATGGTGTCAAAAGCCTTGCTGAAGTCAAGGTAGACCACATCCACAGCCTTTCCCTCATCCACCCAGCGCGTCACTTTGTCATAGAAGGAGATCAGGTTCGTCAAGCAGGATCTGCCTTTCATAAACCCATGCTGACTGGGCCTGATCGCCTGCTTGCCCTGCAAGTGCTGCGTGATGACTCTCAGGAGGATCTGCTCCATGAGCTTCCCTGGTACTGAGGTCAAACTGAAAGGCCTTTAGTTTCCTGGGTCTGCCCTCCAGCCCTTCTTGTAGATGGGTGTCACATTTGCTAGCCGCCAGTCAACTGGGACCTCCCCCGATCGCCAGGACTGCTGATAAATGATGGACAGTGGCTTGGCCAGCTCCTTTGCCAGTTCTCTCATTACCCTTGGGTGGATCCCATCCAGCCCCATCGACTTGTGCACATCCAAGTGCCGTAGCAGGTCACTAACCGGTTCTTTGTGGATAGTGAGTGCCACATCCTGCTCCCCATCCCCTTCCACCAGCTAAAGCTCTGGAGACCTTATCTCTCTCCATTCTTTTGTAGAAAAATGTAGACTTTATGACTGCTTTATCAGAGGAGGAAAATGTAAGTGAAAATACATGTTTTCTCAGACTGCAGTATGTAACATATAAGCTGCAGTTTTACCATTCTGAAACACTAGGATCAGTCTAGGTCAAAGACTTGACAAGGATGCTGCTACTATGACCTACTTTAGCCATTTTTTTTGTTCAGGAGGAAGGGACTCCTATCGTTTCCTTCACCATTCTGAGTTTTTCCCCGATTTCTCTTCTCTTGTCTCCAAAACAGCATGCAGGAGTCCATATTCTGACATAATTCTGTAAGCCTTGAAACAAATGATATATATATCCTAACTTGATGCAAATGTTTCAGGTCTTTCTGCCTTTTGAGAAGCCAGTGTGTGGTCATATACTTCTCTAGAAGAATGCCTCGAGCATTTATACACCTATGGTCACCCCACAGGTTGCCTCAAAGCTGGCTCATGGCCAGCTGGATGTAACATGTAGAACCTCAGTCATCCAGTCCACCACAAGAAGCTCTACTCGACACTTCAATCTCAACCACTTCCTTGGTGAGACTGAAACAGTATACTTCAGACTTGTGGATGGAAGTCCATGAGCAGCAAAAACACAATTTAGAGAGCTGGCAGATTGGCTTAGGTTAGCTATGGATAAAGCCATGAATTTCAGTGTCATCACACTCAAAGTGTTGTCTTTGGTGATTTTATTTATTTATTTAAAAGTCTATTAAATAAGAGAATTTCCTTTTTAAAAAGTCTTGACATTTCAAGAGGGAGCATAGATATTGCTAAATTAAATATCTTTTTCATGTTCTTAAGCTGTTCATTTTTATTTCCTTCTTTATCTTTAATAAAATATCCAAAAGATTTTATTACTAATATTGCAATGGGAACAAACTAGAATTAATGGCAAGCTGGAGATATCCTGAAGGGGATTTCAGGAAGACATTTAGTCCCATCTGCCTTGAATGTGTCATACTTGATGACCTATGAGTTCTTTTCCCAACCCTGTTAGTTGACAGGGACCTTTTACAAATAAGCTGACTATTGTTATCTCAAAACCTTTGACTGTGCTTCAATGTTACATGGTGGAACAGCAAACAAGAATTGTATTAACATTTTAACCTTTTTGAACTCTGAAGTCTCCTCTCCAGCCTAAGAAAATGGTGCTTAATATCAAATTTGAACCTTTCTATTTGATTCAACATGCTGAAACAAAACAGTTTGCTCCAGTAATGCTGGAAACATATCACTTTAATTGAAAATGTCACACCAAAATGCTTCAGTGTTACCATGTCAAGTCTCTTCATATTTTTTCTTTCTGCAATGAAAATTAATACTGCAGACTTTATCCTGGCTTCTGGGATTTTCTATAGCATGAAAATTCAGATTTGTGACTGGGATGATAATATTTTCTTCCACCTTTCATTTATTCCATGTTTCTCTATTTAGTTTTCTTCTCTGTATTCTTGTCTCTTATTAGTTGAATTAATTACAGATAACAAAGTAACTTCACATGAACTTGTTTCACCAGCACATACCTTTTATGTACTGAAATGTATTTATGTACCTTTTATGCATCAAAATGAAAAATAATAATGGCTTTCAAAATGGGAATGGTTAAATACTTCTTCATATATGAAAGAATTACTGAAAAGCTTGTGGAATATCTGAAAAGGAAATTTGAGGGAAATTTTCCATTTAGTGATTTATGTTCCACAAGTTCTACATGTTTTATAGAAACTATTTGTAAGTGGCTAGTAAAAAATGGCTAAAAGTGATTTCTGATTCATTCCCACATCAGCTGGGGAAATATAATATATATATATATTGCAAAATGGTGCCAAAAGAGTAAATCAAAACAACAAAACACACACACACACAAACCCTGTCTTCAGAATCAAATTTTTGGACAAGCTTCTGATAAGCATTTGAACATTTGGCCACCCATTTGTAGCAAATCTTTTCTGATGTTTGTGCCTCATTAATCATAATTCAAAACATGGAGCAATCTGTATTATCTGCAGTTCTATATAATGATATGCTTATACATATAATATATACATATACTTTTCATACGTATAGACATACATATATCTTTTCATACTTTTTTATTTTCATTACATGTTACTGACTTGTAAAGGCTCTGCACATGCTGAAAGTGATTCCTTGCAACTGAGGATTTCTTCCCTGCCATTGGACATGATCACTGCCTTAATCAGCACCTGAACCGAGACTTGCTCCTAACACAGCACCTACATAGGCATTTTTGAATCTAACCAGCATCCAGATCCAGGCTGGGATGGACAGGAGCCATGTCTGCCATCTGGCAGCTGCTCTGTAGGCTATGTGTGACCAACCAGTCGTGCCAGACCTGTTTCTTGCAGACAGATGCACACCTTCCGCTGACATTCATGGCTGGCATAAGTCAGCAGACACAGCAGATGAATCCACCACTGAAATGGCAAATGGCACCAAGAGTCAAATGCTCTCTGAGCCATACTGGCATGCTCTCACAAGGATTTTCTGCAGAAAGGGACAAGACACAGGGGTGTGGGATGTCTCTGTGACACAGGAACGTAGCACACATTGCTATGGACTCAACAGGAGGTTCCCATTAACTTCAGCACTAGGTTTATACCCACAGACATTTTATGTGACAAACTGTTATCAAATACTGCGAACTCTAGAGTATTCAGCTAGTGGATGGATTTAGTTTATTCCTCTTCTCTCTTTCCCTTTTTAGTTTTCAGATCATCATGTATCTGTCTAAGTGATAACCATCAGCAGATGGATGCAGTTTGCAGTAGGGCTTTGCAATAGTGTGCACTTGCTTGCTGATTTCCCAGCGCAAGTTTTCATGTTATCACTTCTTGATTGCAATGCTTTGTTTCCAAAACCTACAGGCTGTGTACGTGTTTCAAGAACTAACCTTTTTTTTTTTTTTTTTTTTATTCCTCTCTTCTTCTTTTCTCCTTCTTCAAAGAGAAAAGTGTAACCCTCTTGAACATGTGTGGCATCTCTTTTTTGGGATCCACCAGCTCACAGTTAACAAAAACAAACAAAATCTTTTCAAAGCTTTACCTCCCTTAATCGCTAGATTAAGTAACACAAAGTAAAGTATGCATTTAATACAACCCAGGCAAACTGAAAAATATGAGCATGTCACTGTGCACAATTTTTCTCAGGGGAGACAGTAGGAACATGCAACCATGGCAAGTCATCTCAGTGAATAAATTCCTAGAAAGCTGTACAATGCAAAATGAAGGCAATATACCAGTCCAGATGGAAGGAAAAATAAATAAATTAATTAAAAAATGAGCAGACTCAGATGAAGTGAGGAGATGGAAGTCTCTAATTGCTGACTGGCACAATCAGATAAGATTATTACACTCCAAGTAAGTGTGTGATACTTATGTAAGCTAGTTATTAGTTGTCTCTTATATTAAACAAAACAAAACAAAAAACAAAAAAAAAAAAAAGGAGAGAGAGAGAAGAAAACATTCTGCTTTCAGATCGAAAATGCTAACAGCATTAAATTATTGGGGCATCCAGAGCAGAGCTGCACTATGATAGATGGAAGCTAACATGGACAGAATTAAGAGAAGCCTGAACATAAACACATAAATCAGGGATTACATCAAACTGAGATCATGATAAATATGTTCAGAACATTTCTACCAGGAAAAGTTAAGTTTGAGATTTAGGGAGCATGTAATAGGCTAGAATAAAAAGACAGCTGTATTGAAAACTGACTGCATTCTGGAGGCACAAAAAGATGTGCTTGCTTTTTTTTTCTGACTACCGCTGATGCGCTATTACCAGCCAGAGTGAAATGAATCAGAGAATCACAGAATCATCTAGGTTGGAAGAGACCTCCAAGATCACCTAGCCCAACCTCTGACCTAACAAGTCCTCCACTAAACCACTAAACCATATCACTAAGTGTGCTTGCCCTCAGTGCAGGCTCATACAGGTAAGGTGTACTAGAGGACATCTGTGTTTTATGAACATCAAAATGAAATAGAGAGAAGGGTGACTTTCCCCAAATGGCTGAACCTTAGCAGCGGTCACAAGGAGACTATGTGAAGACTTCTTTCTTCATGCTGAAAAACTAAAATGACAAGCTTAATACAAGTGACAGCCACCAATATCTTCCTCCTGTGGAAGTCTAATTAAAATAGAGATATCAGATGTTAATTTGATAACTAACTAATAAGCTCCTCTGTCTCAATTCAAACCAGGCAGTAATTCTTTGTTAATGTGGAGACAATAAAGAAAGGAAAAAATTCCAAAGCCCCTTTAGCAGCTGTCTTTCTTGGTTAAGAGAGAACTGTAGGGTGTGAAAAATATTACAGATATGTGTACACAGAGGCAGCATTTAGTACTTTTAAAGCTTCAGAGGTCTGCGGGAATCTTTAAAATCTTTTCTTTTGCTCTATCTTCACCTAAATAATGGGGTTATGTATTTAAAAGGTGGCAAAAAGTTAGGTAGCCAACCTCCTTTTCTAAATTTAACAGTACTGTACTATAAATCCTCGGGAAATTGAAGCATTAACAAAGAGGGTTTTGGAGCTCTTCCAAAAGAGCGCTTTACATTAGCACTGTGACACCAGGGGATTTGGAGATCACAATATTCTGGGGTATTTCCTGAAAGCAGTTTTTTAACTCTTTTTAACTTTAATGCCTTAACAGCAGCCTGGAGGAGATATGCCCAGCAAGAAGGTAGTGAAGCCACCATGCCGGTCCACTTCTTCTTCACAGCTGGTGCCTTCATGGTGACTGGTGCCAGGTTTGCTTCAGCCCTGCTCTGGTGGAGAAGGGCCTGGAAAAGTACCACAGATGCCATCTTGTCTGTCTCGTATCTACTTCTAAGTTGAAACGGCTTCCATTAACATATCATTTCATCATAGAATGGAATATAAAAAGAGCACTGGAGAATAGAAATGGCCTATGACAAAGCACAGGAACATTTTTACAAATACACCCACACCCGTGACACTCCTTCAGTTTATATTGAGAGTCAATGAAACCAGTCAGTGAGAAGTACATTACGAGGGATGGAACAGATGGAGAATACTAGATAGATCATCTGGCACAATTCCCAATGTGGGATTGCTCCCTTAGGTTCATTTGCTAACATTTCGTCCAGTCTTGTATGAGTCAATGAGAAAACAGAACAGTAACAGCAAAAGTAAATCTTTTGGGAATGATTCAAAGTCATCAGTGATTCTATGGCAAACGGGAAAGTTTCTACATTGTATTCTGTTATTTCAGCCAAAATATGTGCTGTAGTGAAAACTGACTTCATTTTAAATATTGTATTCAGGATTTGATGTTTGTTTAATGAAGACTGAGATACTTAGATTTGAAAAATAAGTATCTTCCAACATGACTGATTTCCCGAACATTTTCTCCCCAAAATCCCAGCTGTGCCATGATACAATTGAAGCTCAAAATTCTAAAAATAGAGAGAAGGGAACATTGGCATCCCAGCCTGAAAGAAACCACTATAAAGTCAATGGACATGAGAATGCAAATCATTTGAGTACATAGGTCTTTTTTAGAAAATGATTAATATATTCTAGCACCTTTATTGCCAGGAATGGAACCCTTCAATGCAGTCACTTTAAGTTAGGACAAGTAAGTTCCATCTTTTGTTCCAGTTCAGTTTAAGCCGTATAATGGACTGAACTGACTAGGAATCCTGGCAGAACAGGATCTCTAAAAGCTCAAATGTGAGCATGCATGTTCACTTCTTTACGTGATTTCAGGAAACCAAAACAGATGTGGAATAGCTGTTCTGGACTCCTTCCATGCATAAAAGTCCTAAACTACTCTGTAAATGTGGGCTAATTAGCTGCTGCCATAAGTTATGGGAGGTCATTCTGTACTGGATTTCATAAAGTATCACTATATTTGAAAGCCATGACTATTTTATTTTTAATTATTCATTGCCTTTTCTGTGCTTTAGTCATAATGTTATTAACAGAGTAAAAAGTGACAGGTGAGTCAGTAGGGCATGGCAGTAGATAAACTTCTTAAGTATACTGTAAGTTCTTGGAGAAGAAGAAAATCTTTCATGCTTGTTTAAGCTCTAGTCCATTCATCCCCTTTCTAGGAAAGATTGGGAACAAATTTAAGTTGCAGAAGTGGATGCAGTGTTCCTCATGTCGTCTGCTATGTGCCAGGCCAAAAGCAGCTGAGGGCTGCAGAGCACGCAGTACTCTGCTTTTGCCCAGGCACAGCAAGTCTTTAAGCAACCCATTGACATTATTTTGCCATCTCCAAAATCCTGAGACCGATTTCTGGGATTGAGTTAACATTAGCAACTTCTAACCAAAACATTCAGCAAAACCCAGTCTCAGTAGCAAGACAGGGATAAGCAAGGCTGCTCACCCTGTTGTGCAGGGATACAGTGGCAGAGAGCAGGTCCTTCACACAGTTTAATTTAAATCCCTGTGATTGTACTTTGCTCCTTTAAAGGCAAGGGTGTGTGCAATCATCATCACATGGCATGAATATTAAGGTCACATGTAATCTCCTGCTGTCAGAGTAGGAGTTTGCTTACTCACAATTCACCTGCTTTCACAGATCTGATTGCACCAATTACTAGCAAAAACATAGCTCTCTTACAGCCAAGTTCCCCCTTAACTTCCTAAGAAAGCAGGCTGCAAAATGGCTCCACCTCATCAATTATAATTAGCCATTTCTTTTCTTCCAGTGGTTTGTACAACTGGAACTTGTTAGAGTGCTGACTTGTAGTATTAATTGCAAAGTTAATTCTACCTTGACAGACTTCTAAATCACTGGTATAAAATGAGAATTATTATTATTTTTCCACCCTCATAACTGAAATCAAGTGTTTTGTGAACTTTTGTTCTGCCATGCCTAACATTCTCTTGGCAACACTGAAATCTATTTGGGATTTTGAGCTGTAAGTTGCTTTCCTTTCCCACACATCTGCATCTGTATATGTCAAACTGAAAGATCTCAAAGGGATCCTGGTCAGTATAATCTAGTAAAAAAATTCAATTTATATTGAAGCCTTGATTATTTATATTGATATTGATATACATATACATATATATATATATACACTTATATATTTATTTATTTATTCCTTATGGAAAGGTGTGGTTTGCCTATTGTATAGACAGGTAAACAATCCTCTCAATCTACAGCTCTCAATCCTCTCTTTTCTGACTCTCCATTGTTCTTCACAGAAAAGGCCTCCTTCATAAATAAATAAATAAAAATCACCTCTTAATAAATAATAATCTATAATTAATGATAATTAATTAATAATAAATTATTGATAATTAATAATAAATTAATGATAATCAATTGATAATAAAATGAAATAAATAAATGAAATAATAAAATATATAATTAAAATTTAATTATTAAAAATCACCAGTGCTTACACCGAGCCAAGGATGTTTCAGCTTCTTACTCTGTCCTGCCAGTGGGCAGGTTGGGCGTGCAGCCAGGGTGCAGCTGGGAAGGGACAGACCCAGGACAGCTGTCCCAAACTGGCAAAAGGGGTATTCCATACCATCTGGGGTCATGCTGGATATATAGGGGTGGCTAGCCAGGGTGGGGAGCTGGCTGCTCATGGTTAGGCTGGGCATTGGTCAGAGGGTGGTGAGCAATTGCATTGTGCGTCACTTGTTTCGTACACATTATTAGCAGTAGTACTATTATCATCATTATTGTTATTATTATTATTGTTATTAATATTTTCCTGCCTTAATAAACTGTCTTTATCTCAACTCACAGGCTTCACTTTCCCATTTCTCCCCCCATCCCAGAGAGGGAGGGGGGAGGGTGAGCGAATGGCTGTGTGGTGTTTAGCTGTCGGCCAGGTTAAACCACAACAGTTATCTCCACAGGTACAGGTATATCAGTAAGTAGATCAATAGGTAGATCAACGCAGACAGCTCTAAATGTAACCCATTTTTCTGTCTAGTCTCTGAACTATTCAGATATGAACAAGCTCTAGCATAAAAGCTTTCTATAATCCAACTACGCAACAACGTATTTTAGTTCAAGTTCTGGACTGTTCTACAGACAAGCTCAAGCTCTGGCTTCTGTACTATGAATGTCTCAGACCTGCCCACCTTGGTGCATCTGGAGAGGACATACAGCCATTTGGCTTCATGTGAAAAGACAAACCCTGTGTCAATAAGGTTTCAGGGACTGCTCCTTCAGGGATGCAGCAAGACACTCTTTACCACCAAAAGGATTATCTGCAGCCTTTAGCAAGTTTTCAGCCTGGAGAAAGACACATCTGCTCTCAAAGCCTGAATGGAACAGATTTTCATTTTCTTGTTCACCATCCCTAATTGCTTTGAGATTTTCATATATTTTCATGTATTCATGTATATATTTACATATTTATATGCTCAGTAAATTTAACTCATTTAATTTAGGCACCTAAGTTATGCTTGTTTTTCAGGCAGTTCACAAAATAATCTCTAAAAGCAGGTGTCAAAGTTCTCAGGTCTGTTAACGGGACGTAGAAAATGACTATTGGAGACCTCCAGTTTGGGAGGTCCAGAGGGAATCCCATCTTCTAACCTATGGACTTACACTATTATGTAATCAGAGGAGAAGTGTGATGGCTGTGCTATCATACTTTTGGTATATATAAAGTGGGGGGAAAAATGTGTCCCACTTCCTTTGAGTACAGACTGTAGCCCTGAACCAGCACAGTGTCTGCCAATCTCTGGAACACTGGTCTTCCCAACAGGGCTTTTAGAAAGTTCTTACCAGACTTTTTCATTGCCCTTCCCTCAGCCCTGTTCTGCACTTAGGACAAGAATTTCTACAACTCCATATGCCCAGTACTGCTTCAGCTGTGTCCTGGTTTCAGTTAGCACAGAATTAATTTTCTTCCTAGTAGCTGGTGGAATGCTGTGTTTTGGCTTAGAATGAGAAGAGTGCTGATAACACCCCGATGCTTTAATTGTTGCAGAGCAGTGCTTATACTAAGCCAAGGACATCTCAGCCTTTGCTCTGTCCTGCCAACGGGCAGGCTGGGGGGTGCAGTAAGAGCTGGGAGGGGACAGACCCAGGACAGGTGACCCAAACTAGCCAAAGGGGTATTCCATACCATCTGACGTCATGCTAAACAATATATAGGGGTGGCTAGCCGGGGGGAGGGGGCCGGACTGCTCGGGGTTAGGCGGGGCATCGGTCAGCGGGTGGTGAGCAATTGCATTGTGCATCACTTGTTTGTACATACTATTATTACTTTCGTATTATCACCATTATATCATCATTATTATTATTATTATTATTATTTTCCTGTCTTATTAAACTGTCTTTATCTCAACTCACGGGCTTCACTTTCCATTTCTCTCCCCCGTCCCAGAGAGGGAGGGGGGAGGGTGAGCGAACGGCTGCGTGGTGTTTAGCTGCCAGCCGGGTTAAACCACGACAGTCTTTTTGGCGCCCAACGTGGGGCTCGAAAGGTTGAGATAACGGCAGATCTGACCAGAGTGTGTTAAACTAAAATTGGTATAAGTATTAGACCTGCTTAATAGTCACTTGTCATAATGCTGATTGCTTTAATCTCAACTGTGCTGCGCTTGTTTTCCAAATTGAGTATTATAGCACATTATTTTCCGTATGTGCTCTCTGTCATGTTGTTTATCCTCTCCGGGCCCTGGTTTCAGACCATTATGGTACTGTGTGTTGTATCAGTGGCTTATGAGATGATGAAATATCTGGCCATGACTCTAACCTGGTATTTGTACTCAGTAACATCTTCGATTCTATACTTTGGAAACTGTATTTTGGAAACTATTAGCAATTGTATCTGTTGCCTTTTTTCATTAGGGAGTCAATCTGTGGAGGGGAAAGGGGAAGATAATTTTTCTTACTTGATCACTCTCCCTTTCTCCTTCACCACCCCTGTACCCTCCTTGATCACTCTCCCTTCCTCCTTCACCACCCTCTTATCCTCCGAGTTTATTACAATAGCTCTCCAAGATATTGAATATCCTTGGGATACTCAGACCAGCATAGTCCTGTTGTTCTGCCTCCTGAATGCACTTCAGGTTCTGCTTAAAGTTAAACAACTACTTAGGAAGCTCATCCGGAGATCTGCCCGGAGGCAGTATAGTTGTGGGTGGCAGGGAGTATGGGAGGATATGGGCAGGCATCTAGACCAGTTGGCACCCCCAGTGTTTTGGAAATTCACCCCTGAACAAGTGCAAAATCCTCAAAAACTGGCAGAATGCTTGAATAAAAGGTGTCGCGATTCGGGAAGTTCCAAAGTAACACAAATCATTGTAACATGCTGGGGCCTGGCTTACGCCTATCGAGCTGCCATGGATACTGCTATCAACTTAGTGACAGACCCTGCGGCCACTCCAAGTCCCGTGACAGATCCAACGGCCACTGTGACCCCTACGGTGGACTCTGCAGCCGCTCCAGTCCCAGCTTCTGCAGATGCTCCAGTCCCAGCTTCTGCAGATGCTCCAGTCCCAGCTCCTGCAGCCACTCCAGTCCCAGCTCCTGCAGCCGCTCCAGTCCCAGCTCCTGCAGCCGCTCCAGTCCCAGCTCCTGAAGCCGCCTCAGTCCCAGTTCCTGCAGTCGCTCCAGTTCCAGCTCCGGCCGCTACTCCAGTCCCAGTTCCTGCAACTGCTCCAGTCCCAGCTCCTGAAGCTGCTCCAGCTCCAGCTCCTGAAGCCGCTCCAGCTCCAGCTCCTGCAGCTGCTCCAGTCCCAGTTCCTGCAGTCGCTCCAGTTCCAGCTCCGGCCGCTACTCCAGTCCCAGTTCCTGCAACTGCTCCAGTCCCAGCTCCTGAAGTCGCTCCAGCTCCAGCTCCTGAAGCCGCTCCAGCTCCAGCTCCTACTGCTGCTCCAGTCCCAGCTCCTGCAACTGCTCCAGCTCCAACTCCAGCTCCTGTAGCCGCTACAGCTCCGGTTCCTGCAACTGCTCCAGCTCCTGTAGCCGCTCCAGCTCCTGTGGCCGTGTCAGAGAAACGAGCTGTAGCAGTGCAAGTTGACCCTGCAGAGGGCATTCCAACCCCTGTGGCAGACCCTGTAACAAAGTCAGAGAAACGAGCAGTAGCAGTGCAAGCTGCCCCTGTAGAGAAGGTGAAAATATGGTATAGAAATTCAAGTCGTTTAGAACGCAGAGAGTCTTCTGCCAATCCAGGTAAGGCTTCTGCCAAAACTAAGTATAGAGATGACGAAGATGATGACGACGCTGGGCCGTCAAGGATTCAGGAGGAGGAAGATGAGGATGCCGAAAGAGCAACAGTAACTACCCGAAGCCTAAACGAGCGCGAGCTACGAGATGTGCGAAAAGATTTTGGTCGCTGTATAGGTGAGCAGCTTGTCACCTGGCTGCTCCGGTGCTGGGACTCTGGAGCCAATTGTGTGGAATTAGACGGCAGGGAAGCCAAGCGGCTGGGATCCCTTGCTCGAGACGCCGGCATTGACAAAGCAATTGCAGATGGAGCACGACCCACCAGCCTCTGGAGGCGTCTCCTCTCAGCTGTGAGGGAAAGGTATCCCTTCAAGGAAGATATTTTATGTCTACCAGGCAAGTGGACCACTATGGAGAAGGGAATCCAGTACCTGAGGGAATTAGCCGTACGGGAAGTGATTTATGAGGATCCAGACCTCAAACAAACATCCACAGATCCAGATGAAGTCAAGTGTACACGACCCATGTGGCGGAAGTTTGTACGGAGTGCACCATCATCATATGCCAGCTCATTGGCAATAATGGCCTGGAAAGAGGATGAGGAACCCACAGTGGGTGAAGCGGCTAAACAACTCCGGCAGTACGAAGAAAGTCTCTCCTCTTCCTTACAGGCCTGCGTCTCAGCTGTGGAGAAACTTTCTGAAAAGGTTCACCAACTTGAAGAGAATCTATTGTCCTCCCCACCTGAACCAACCAGTGCCCACCGACCAAAGGAGAACACTTGGGAGAAACTTTCTGAAAAGGTTCACCAACTTGAAGAGAGATTATTCTCCTTCGCACCTGTACAAAGCAGTGTCTCAGCTGTCAGGGGTAGGCGTTCACCCACACAAGGAAGACGATATGGTGGGTACTCACCCCGTGCCACCCTGTGGTTTTACTTACGAGACCATGGAGAGGACATGAGAAAGTGGGATGGAAAATCTACCGCGACCCTAGAGGCACGGGTACGTGAGTTGCAAAAGAAAACAATCAGGAAAAAGGGATTCTCCGAAAAGTTTGCTGCTCCAACTTCCAGCAGACAGTCCTTCAAACACAGAAACGAGGAAGATTCTGACCAGGATTAGGGGGGCCCTGCCTCCAGCCAGGGGGAGGAAAGGGACAATCGAGTTTATTGGACTGTGTGGATTCGATGGCCTGGCACATCACGCGCACAGAAGTATAAGGCTTTAGTAGACACCGGTGCACAATGTACTATAATGCCATCGAGCTATAAAGGACCAGAGCCCATCTATATTTGTGGAGTGACAGGGGGATCTCAGCAGTTGACTGTATTGGAGGCTGAAGTGAGTCTGACTGGGAATGAGTGGGAAAAGCACCGCATTGTGACTGGTCCGGATGCTCCATGTATCCTTGGCATAGACTATCTTAGAAGAGGATACTGCAAGGACCCAAAAGGGTTCCGGTGGGCTTTTGGTATTGCTGCCTTAGAGACAGAGGGCATTAAACAATTATCTACCTTGCCTGGTCTCTCAGAGGACCCTTCTGTTGTGGGGTTGCTGAGGGTCGAAGAACAGCAAGTGCCAATTGCTACCACAACTGTGCACCGGCGGCAATATCGCACCAACCGAGACTCCCTGATTCCCATCCATAAGCTAATTCGTCAATTGGAGAGCCAAGGAGTGATCAGCAAGACTCATTCACCTTTCAATAGTCCCATATGGCCAGTGCGAAAGTCTAATGGCGAGTGGAGACTAACAGTGGACTATCGCGGCCTGAACGAAGTCACGCCACCACTGAGTGCTGCAGTGCCGGACATGCTGGAACTTCAGTATGAACTTGAATCGAAGGCAGCCAAGTGGTACGCCACAATTGATATCGCTAATGCATTTTTCTCCATCCCTCTAGCAGCAGAGTGCAGGCCACAATTTGCCTTCACTTGGAGGGGAGTCCAATATACCTGGAATAGGCTGCCCCAGGGGTGGAAACACAGCCCTACCATTTGCCATGGGCTGATCCAGTCTGCACTAGAGCAGGGGGAAGCTCCTGAACACCTGCAGTACATCGATGACATTATTGTGTGGGGTGACACAGCAGAGGAAGTTTTCGAGAAAGGGAAGAAAATAGTCCAAATCCTTCTGAAAGCCGGTTTTGCCATAAAACAAAATAAAGTCAAAGGACCTGCACGGGAGATCCAGTTTTTAGGAATAAAATGGCAAGATGGACGTCGTCAAATCCCAATGGATGTGATCAACAAAATAACAGCTATGTCTCCACCAACTAACAAAAAAGAAACACAGACTTTCCTAGGTGTTGTGGGGTTTTGGAGAATGCACATCCCAAATTACAGTCTGATTGTAAACCCACTCTACCAAGTAACTCGTAAGAAGAATGAGTTTGAATGGGGCCCTGAACAACGACAAGCCTTTGAACAAATCAAGCAGGAAATAGTCCATGCAGTAGCTCTTGGGCCAGTTCGAACAGGACCAGATGTAAAGAATGTGCTCTACACTGCAGCCGGGGAGAACGGCCCCACCTGGAGCCTCTGGCAGAAAGAACCTGAGGAAACTCGAGGTCGGCCTCTGGGGTTTTGGAGTCGGGGATACAGAGGATCTGAGGCCCGCTATACTCCAACTGAAAAGGAGATATTGGCAGCATATGAAGGAGTTCGATCTGCTTCGGAGGTGGTCGGTACTGAAGCGCAGCTCCTCCTAGCACCCCGATTACCGGTACTAGGCTGGATGTTCAAGGGAAGGGTCCCCTCTACGCATCATGCAACTGATGCTACATGGAGCAAGTGGGTTGCACTGATTACTCAGCGGGCTCGAATAGGAAACCCCAGTCGCCCAGGAATATTGGAAGTGATCATGGACTGGCCAGAAGGCAAATACTTTGGAATATCATCAGAGGAGGAGGTGGGTCGTGCTGAAGAAGCCCCAATGTACAACCAGTTGCCAGAGAATGAAAAGAAATATGCCCTGTTCACTGATGGGTCCTGTCGTATTGTGGGGAAGCATCGGAGATGGAAGGCTGCTGTATGGAGTCCTACGCGACGAGTTGCAGAAGCTGCTGAGGGAGAAGGTGAATCGAGTCAGTTTGCAGAAGTGAAAGCCATTCAGCTGGCTTTAGACATTGCTGAACGAGAAAAATGGCCAGTTCTCTATCTCTACACCGATTCATGGATGGTAGCAAATGCCCTGTGGGGATGGTTACAGCAATGGAAGCAAAACAACTGGCAGCGTAGGGGCAAACCTATCTGGGCTGCTGCATTGTGGCAAGATATTGCTGCTCGGGTAGAGAACCTGGCTGTGAAAGTACGCCACGTAGATGCTCATGTGCCCAAGAATCGGGCTACTGAAGAACATCAAAACAACCAGCAGGTGGATCAGGCTGCTAAGATTGAAGTAGCTCAGGTGGACCTGGATTGGCAGCATAAAGGTGAATTATTTATAGCCCGATGGGCCCATGACACCTCAGGCCATCAAGGTAGAGATGCAACATACAGATGGGCTCGTGATCGAGGGGTGGACTTGACCATGGACGCTATAGCACAGGTTATTCATGACTGTGAAACATGTGCTGCAATCAAGCAAGCCAAACGGTCAAAGCCTCTTTGGTATGGAGGACGATGGCTGAAATATAAATATGGAGAGGCCTGGCAGATTGATTACATCACACTCCCTCAAACTCGCAATGGCAAGCGCCACGTACTTACAATGGTGGAAGCAACCACCGGATGGCTGGAAACATATCCTGTGCCTCATGCTACCGCCCGGAACACCATCCTGGGCCTTGAAAAGCAAGTCCTATGGCGACATGGCACCCCAGAAAGAATAGAATCAGACAATGGGACTCACTTCCGAAACAACCTTATAGACACTTGGGCCAAAGAACATGGTATTGAATGGGTGTATCACATCCCCTATCATGCACCAGCCTCCGGGAAAGTTGAACGATACAATGGCCTGTTAAAGACTACCTTGAAAGCAATGGGCGCTGGGACGTTCAAAAACTGGGATACGCATTTGGCAAAGGCCACCTGGTTAGTCAATACTAGGGGATCTACCAACCGAGCTGGACCTGCCCAATCAAACCTGTTACGTACTGTAGATGGGGATAAAGTTCCTGTAGTGCATGTAAAAAATATGCTGGGTAAAACAGTCTGGGCTACTCCTGCCTCAGGAAAAGGCAAACCTATTCGTGGAATTGTTTTCGCTCAGGGACCTGGATATACTTGGTGGGTAATGCAAAAGAACGGAGAGGTCCGGTGTGTACCTCAAGGAGATTTAATACTGGGTGAGAATAGCCCATGAACTGAATTGCACCATGTTAAATAGTATATTATACTGTATATTATCACTACCATGATTACTATAGGTGACTAATTAGAATGTATGGAAAAGAGTGTAACCTGAGCATGACATAAATGGTATGGAATAAGGGGTGGATAGATGTCCTGGTTTCAGTTAGCACAGAATTAATTTTCTTCCTAGTAGCTGGTGGAATGCTGTGTTTTGGCTTAGAATGAGAAGAGTGCTGATAACACCCCGATGCTTTAATTGTTGCAGAGCAGTGCTTATACTAAGCCAAGGACATCTCAGCCTTTGCTCTGTCCTGCCAACGGGCAGGCTGGGGGGTGCAGTAAGAGCTGGGAGGGGACAGACCCAGGACAGGTGACCCAAACTAGCCAAAGGGGTATTCCATACCATCTGACGTCATGCTAAACAATATATAGGGGTGGCTAGCCGGGGGGAGGGGGCCGGACTGCTCGGGGTTAGGCGGGGCATCGGTCAGCGGGTGGTGAGCAATTGCATTGTGCATCACTTGTTTGTACATACTATTATTACTTTCGTATTATCACCATTATATCATCATTATTATTATTATTATTATTTTCCTGTCTTATTAAACTGTCTTTATCTCAACTCACGGGCTTCACTTTCCATTTCTCTCCCCCGTCCCAGAGAGGGAGGGGGGAGGGTGAGCGAACGGCTGCGTGGTGTTTAGCTGCCAGCCGGGTTAAACCACGACAAGCTGGAATTTCTTTCAGGAGCCACAAAATTCTTAGTTAAAAAGAAAAAGAAAAAAAGACTTGAGGATGTCTCCATGAGGAGCTAACAACATCAACTGCCACCATTTTATAAAATAGAATACCTTTTTTTATTATTATTATTTTTTATTTTAATAAAACATATTGTGGTTATTCAGTGGTGAACACTATTGATTTTTGTGTGTGTGTCCTTTGCTTGCTCAATTGTTTCCATAATAATAAAAGCATAATGCGTGTTAAACATACTTGACTAATTTTGAAGTTGTATTTTTCCATACTTGCTGATACAGTGCTTACAGTTTGTCTCTGGCAACAAATTAAAACCTCATATGTCCAATGTGATATTTTTGGCTGTAGTGCCTTAGAAGCAAATTGATTTTTATTTACTGATGAGTGATCAAAGACAAAATAAAAATGTTGAGAGGCAGATAAGAGAAGCCTTTTCTAACTAGTTTGAGAAATGGGTTTAGTTTTTTTTGTTGTTGTTGTTTCCTTGCCTAGGTAAAAATGCCCAAGGTTGCAAAGCCAATACCACCCCCCTCCCCCCCCACAAAAAAAAAAATAAATCTCCAACCTAATTTGGACAAATATAAGATGTGTAATATTTTCAACAGCTATATTCTGAATAGGGAAAAAAGTAAGAAGTCTTTTTCTCTTCAGATCATATTTGTTGAAGACACTGCTCATATATGTAATGTTTCCTTTGTAAGTAATTGTAGTATTACAGTAAAGAAGAGATTTATTAACAAATTCCCAAACAGTTGAAGTTTTCTGTAAATATGATTTGGACTTGGAATTCAGGTTGGATGGAGGCAAAAGTAAGGCTACTATCTCTGTTTAACTTGGCAATTAGATCTTTGTTTGGAGGCTGGTGTCTGCAGCCTTTATACGTATTCCATAAAGAAAGATAACTCACAATGTAATTCAGAGACCTTAAATTAGACTCCTGTTACAACCTTTTACCTGTGAAGCCTGTGGTTAATAGGCACCTAATGCAGATATATAAATATTTCAGCATATTTCCTTCAAAATGATTACCTTTTCCAACATATCAGTTGATTTTCATATGATTTTAAAGGTTATATAGTGGCCTAAGATACACTAGGTACTGTACGAAAAGATGCTCCTCATGAGGATTTATAAGGCCAAAGGCCAAATGTAAGTGACTTCAGCCACTGGAACATATTAGAATTGCTTTGATTTGCAAGCCTTATAAATGGACAAAGCCAGAGAGAATGTAATTTATACTTAAGTAACAGATCAAAAGGGTACTATGAACATGGCTCTAAGAGCTAATGATGATAAAGGATTCAGGGAAATGTTCACATCATCAGAAGGGTTTAATAGATTTCACCTAGTCCTTTTTCTCGTCTCCTGTAAAACTCATTTACTAAAGGCTTTAAGTGTGAAATTGCTTGTTTTCTAAATAATAGGGATACAAGATCAAACTATCCCATATGATGTAGTAATGAAGCAAGAAATAATGTACCTTGAAATGGAAAACAAAAGCACAACTAATTAATTACAGTTTTTCAATCTTCACAGAAATGCTTTAAATAAATGAATTAATTCAAACTTTATATATTATAGAAATGTATCTAGATACCACAGATGAGATCAGGCTTCAATGTATTTGCAAATGTAGTGCAAAGACTTTCTGAGATTTGATACACAGTAGTTCACACTTTTTAGTTTTGTTCTGAATTGCAGATTCTTGTGGTCTCAAACTTTCCCCCAAACATTGGGAAAAGCCTTACCATCTAAGTCACAGAGCTCCTTCCCCTGAAACTGCTCCTCTGATCTTCTCCAGGTCTTTGATTAGCCTTTAGCAAGACAACCTAACATACACAATCTCGGATGGCTTATACCCAACAGTCATCTTTACCCGGAGAACATTCATCATTGCAACAGCATGACCACCTTGTAGAAATTTAATAGGATTTTCAGTGATTAACTTTCATAATGAGAAAACCTGCTAGGCAAAGAGGCATTCTACACAACTCTGCACGTTCCTGGTGGAAAACGTGCTCCTATTAAATACAGGGTTTACTGTTCTGCAGGAGGCCACAATGTCCTCCCACAAGCAGTCTTACTAGTCTTTGAATGTTTCAGCCCACAGCACAGGATGTGGTGTGAGAGCTACAATGAGATCTGCCATCAGATCCTTCCCTCTACTTCTCCATTCTGGGACAGCAGGGACACAAATGCAAACAGGTGGGAAAGGCAAAACTCTATCATTTTATGTGTTTCAGAGATTATTTTATTTTCTACATAACTTTAATTTTGATGTGACATTCTAAATGAGCAGTCTTGGGGATAGAAAGCTTATACATGAGCCCTTGTTGCTGCACAACAAAGCAAAGTCATTTGTTACAAATTTCTAGTAAAAGACATCCAGCCTCCTCTATTTACAAGTTTATACAATCCCAGAAGACAAAGCACACCCTTTACCAGCAGCTTATTAGCTCCCCAAAGACCATTTCCAGCAATAAAAGCAAGGCCATTTGCTATAAACCAGTTTAATTCTTACTGCTGAATATGATGTGGTTTTAGATATGATGCATATCTACTAATAACTAAAAAGTTGTCACTGAGTTGCTGGGGGTCAGATTACTTTCATGCTAGTATAAGCTAAAAGAGAAGTGAGATCTTCCTAGCAAAGCTGTTGACCAGTCTCAGTGCTGATAATCATGTTTTCTCTTGTTTGACTTGGACTGAAAATGAACCACTCATTTAACGAACAATGTTCCATCTGGGGTAAGTAGTCAGGAATTGATCCTTGAACTACAGTGTTAGAAGTAGGACACTGAACTTGTAAATGCATTATTTCCTTCCTCATTTTGATTTATTTTTTCCTTTTTCTTGAACTTCATGGTGCACAGCAGGATCTAGGACATGGTTTAAAATAGAAGTAAAAATAAATAGATAACTAAACAAACACAAGACCTATGTCTAGACTATGTACGGGGATTTTAAAAATATTAGACCCAGACTTTCTGAAGTGATATCACCATAAAACAACAAAATATAACAATGTACCAAGGATCTAATTGCAGTCGTAACATCGGTCTTAATTATGTAACCCAAGTGATTGTCAAGCATCAAGTTCTCTTTAATAAAACCTCAGAGCAAGGCAATTTGTATCACTTAGCTGTTGCATTTCATATGTACAAATTGCACTTAAAAGTATACATCCTTTATGTAGTAGTCGTGAACTGATAGCTATAATGCTGTACTTTCCTGTTATGGAGCGTGATGAAGAGCACAAAGATTCCCTAGGGAATTCTGACAAACTGTTTCATAGCAGTAGAAATTAAAGCTTTACTTTGTTAGTATATGCACCGGGCTATTTTTCCTGTCTGATAGTACTGCACATTACTTTTCCAATTGAAAGAGTTATTTTAGCTATGGTAAATGCGTTAGGCTAATCTATCAGCAGTCCATGTGGTACCTACAATTCGGTGTCAAGTTAAAACACTCTCCTGATTCAATAAATTCTCAGGGTGCCTTATGATTTTGAGAAAAATACTGCCATCTGACACAGCTTCCGATCTCCTAGCCTCTAAACACACAGATTTTGCTGTTTATCCTGATAGAATCAGAAACATGCCCACAAAAAAAAAAAAAAAAAAAAAAAAAAAAAAAAAAAAAAAAAAGCAGTAGTTGCATCGTGACAGGTAGACTACTTGTGTAGACATAGTCCCACAGTAAATAATGCAACAGCATTTTCACTCTGCTTGCATTTGGACAGTTTGGCAGATTCCTATCTGATGCAAATGAGCTTTTCATTTTTTTTTTGTTTGCTTGCTTGTTTTTTTCCCTGTAGTGCTCACAGCATGGAATCCTGACTAAAAAGGAAAGATAGCAGAGATGTCCTGAACTACCTCTGACACTACTGATGCTGCATAGCTGGTCTAGGATTTTACGACAGATGGGATGGCAACACCTCACTGTGCATTTCCCTGTCCAAAACAACTGCATCAGCATATGTTGAACAAGTCGATACATTTATGAAAACCAGTGTGGTATTCAGAGTTTATAGTTCAGATCCTGGCATTTTAAGTTAAAGCTGTAGCTTGATAGTTATGACCTTTTTATAGTATTAACTTCTCTGAAAGACTTCTCTGATCTCCCCATGCTGCTTCTGGAGCTGCCACAGGCATCTGTACCATCACCTGTCAAGTGGTGTGACACTAAATGATTCTCTGAGGTCAGGGACAGACTTCAGACTACTACCCAAAATTGTGTTCTTGGACTCCAAGTCCTCTTCCTTACTTGAGCCTCCAAAGTACACTTGAATATTTAGTTAAGATTAGTTAACTGAATTTTGGTACTAACTTCAGTTAATGCACCAGTTGAGTCTCCTTGTGGGTTGTTTTGTGAACAGGTAAACTAAGCAAGAATGAGTCAGAAGCCTGAGGGCTACTTGCATGCTTTAGGCCTTGGCTATTTGTCTTCTTGAAGGAGTTTTTCCTGGTTGCTACATTGCTACACCCTCATTCTTTGTTATTCTTACAAATCCCTTTTGTTAGCCCTCATATCCCAGTCTTTCTCTGTTTCTTTAAACTTTTGTGAACCTCAATACCTGAGCAATTTCTTTGGTTTTAAAGTCACACCCTTCTTTTTTGTAATATATGACACCCTTCATTTAGGAAATGGACCTGCTAGATTAGATCATCTTATTCTTCTCTGATATAATGAGGCTTAAATGTGGAAAGAACTCCATCAACCTCTTCCAAGTCAGAGGAACCCATATACTTGCAGGTCTCATATGGATCATATTATGCACCTTTTTGTTTCAGGACTAATTCCTGACGATTCAGTACTCCAATGTGTGTCCAGTGTACCATTAGTGTGAGGTCCTAAAGTACATCCTTGAAATTATCCTGATCACCCATATACCTGAAACTTCTCCAAATATATTCCCATCTCTGTTCTTGGGGTCCCCCTCTACTCACCATAGAAAGTCTCATTTAACCCTATTCTGTTTCTCAGCCTAATTCTATTCAGAGTATTTTATTATATAAATTATCTAAGAAGACAGCATTTTTTTTACCATGAAAAGAGAAATCCTGTCCGCAGTCTGATCTCTCAACACACACAGGAAATGTGAGGGATAGGGGATGAATAGGAAGGGTGAATGATGGAACAAGACTAGATGGCTTAATTTTCACCCTTGATAACAAATAAGAATTGAGTCTGTAATGTAAGTTACACCTCAGAAGTGAAAAGCAGATGCAATTCCTCTTCAGTGAAAAAAGTAAAATCAGGTGCTAAAAAGAAGGGGAAAAAAATCAGGCCCGGTTTATGATCACAATGTCTGCGAACACAGTACCTGGAATAAGAAAGAAGAGTGACACACAAATAGCCAGTCATTTTGTTAGAAATTGCTTTTCTGCTGGAGAAAACGTGAAAGAGAATATGTTACAGAGCTCATAGATTTTTAAGAGCCCAGATGCTTGGGTCAAAGTATTGAAGATGAATTTAAGGAATAATCATTGTAGCAACATGAAGCATTTAAATATGACTAGACTGATTCAATTAACATCAGAAAGATAGTCCAAAAATAGTACACAAGGTGCTGAGCTGTGAACATTACCAGGAAAGCAAATAACAGAAAGTGAGATGTTTTTGATTAGCAAGGCCTTCCTGTTAGGCTTTCATGTAACTCACCCAAAGAATTGTTCCCCAAATACACGTACCTAAAAGAAGTAGACAACTAAGATGCATCCATGGCTGAGTTAGGTATCAAGATTGCCATTATCTGCCATCAATGGAGGTCAGACCAATATGTTAAATTAAATGCAGACAACTACTCGACTGGTCAAACATAGCTTTCTACTCTGATTTTCTGTGTAGGACAGTTATCTACCCATGCATTTCTGACAATGAGCTCTTAGGATTTCTTAAGAGGCACTCGGCTTGGTTTAAAACTGAAAAGGAGCTATCTTAGCTGGTCAGGGGACCTAACTGAGTTACATATCGTTTCTTTTATCCCATCTCCAAAGAAGGAGAGTACATTACACCTACTGACAAAAGAGTAAAGTTAGCTTCTTTCCTGTGGTCTGACAGTTTTGCACTGAAAGCAGTAGGTTCAATGTTCCCTGACTAACCACAAGAGAAATTATTTGTGTTAATAAATGGGATAAAAATTAAGAGTTTGGGGCTTGATCCATCTAAAAGATTATCTGTGAATTTTTGGAATCTCAGTTAAAATTTCATTCACTCCCCATCTTACAAGTGTTTTTCTTTTGTTTTTCTTTTTTTTTTTCCAACTGTTCAAACAAATCACTGATGACTTCTTCAGCCAGCATTTGACAACAAACCACCTACTATAATAGTTAATTTAGGCAAACACTTAAATATTTTCCCTGTAACTGGAGGAAATTTGTGCTTTCAGCTTTCACTATATTTCTAATAGCAAGAATTTTAACACAGCCTCACTGCAGTACTCTAGGATGTTTTCTTTAGAGGAAACAAAATACAAAATAAAATATAGCTGTTATAAACTGTTAATTATAGTTTATAATAGTAATAATCCCATAGAATTTGATCATTACTGCAGTTAATGATCAGTTTAGTAGGGTTTAACTGCCTTCAGTTTCATCTAGGGATATCCAATTAGCAAACCAGTCGTTAAATACTAGTAATGACTAATTATTCGAGGATTAAAAGCTTAAATATAAATAAAAATGAGATTGAGACTCTTAAAATTAATGCGTTAATGTATCCCTTCCTCACCATGAGTTAGAGTACATTTTGTTCTTATGACTACCACACTTTCTGTAGGGGATTCATTTCCCTCTAAATTAGTTTCTTTTTTTATATTCTCTCCAGATGTTTAACTCACATACATATTAGTCATTGTTTCAAAAGCTCAAATCTTTCCATTTAATAGACTACTTTTAATGAAGCTAAAATTGTTAACTTCCTTTCTGTGTTCAGCATGCTTCTGGGGGGCTTTAAAGCTTTGTTTGATTTTATATGGTTTTAAATTCCTGGTTACATCAAAACCAAACTGCTTTCAATTAGCAAGAGTAATGTTATTTGCCATGTAAACTATCAAATGTATTTACACAACAGAATCAAGATGGCTGGATCAGTCCACTGAAAGCCAATAAAAGGTAATTATAGCAGAGTTCAGCTTAGCCTTTTAGTTAGTACTAAACGAGGCATTACATACATGGTAAGAAAATGACAATGGCAGAAAAGACAAAGGCAAACAGACACAATTTATCATGATAGAGAAAACCTGCATACATAGATATAGCTCAGCTAGGATAAATATTCTTGCAGAAATATGGGTTTATCCAGGGTATAAAATATACTTGCAGAGTTGCCAATAGAGTGTCTGCAGGCCACCAAATTCTTGCAGAGAGAGGTTAAATGAAATCTAAGCAGTGTAAAATACGTATACTGGCTTCCACATCAGTTTACTTTTAACTTGTGTGTATTTATCCAAACGTATCTGCTTTACAAATGAAGTGCAAATAAACTACATGGTGTTTTCACCAGGGACCCCTCAGCCAAAACAAAAGCAAAGTTAAATCTGACAAAACAGGAAATGGCAACATTTGTTCTCCATATAAATACAAAAAATAACAGCAAACTACATAACCCAGTTATTTAAACATGATGGCTGAATAATCCCAAGACTACCTTATACTTCAGGAATGGTTACAAGTGCCAGGATGCTGCAGGGAGACAGCTTACATTTCAAGAGAACACTACTTCTATGCAATCTTTCTTTTTCTTTCCCAGAATTATTCTGAAGTATTTCAGCATGAGTCTCTTGGGAATATTTTTTGTCAAAGAATGAAATTTCTCTTCTCCCTCTTTTTGATATGATATTTATTTAATAAACCCCAGGACATCCTCTGCTTGTAGAAACTCTAATTGCTCTACTGAAGTCAGTGGATTCAGGACTTCTTAATCTAGTCATTAACCTAGGCGCTGTGAGCAACACCATTGGAAATACACACTGATATTTTTTTACATTTCTGTTCCCAGAACCTTTCATCAGCAGATGTGTGATTCACCATGTTTAAAGATAAGGATGAATTAAAATTAACATACATTTTATCTTTATGAATCTTGAATTAATATTTCCAGAGACAGAAGGTCATTTTTTCAGTTTGGTCATTTGTAAGACATACACACACAAGTCTGTGGTTTTTCAGAGATTCTTTTTGTTAAATCTTGCTGGCTGGGTTTCACAGGAATAAATGTAGACACAAAGCTCAGATTAACCATATGGGGAAGAACGACCACTTTTCCTATATTGACTGGAGTGAATAATTCAAATGTACCCATCTCAGTCGTGTAGTCTTTATTTCCAGGATAAATTCTACTTATCAAGACATGATGAAGTAAAATTGATTTATTTTCTTTCTGTAAAAATAAAAGCTATACTAAGTTAAAGTTAATTCTGATTCTCATCTATTAATGGTGAAATGTGAAGGAAGTCACGAACACCAAACAAACGCTATCTTTTTCCTTTAGCTATAGAGTTTTACTCCATTCTGGTTTAAAGAAGCTCCAGACTTTTTCAGGCCCTTGAAAAAGTGCCAGAAAGAGGTTTTAGTGGAATGACTTCGTATTTACATCTCAATCAACCAGTAAATACAACTAGAATGTGTGATGGTGACACTCAGTGAAAAATGACAGTCACAAAATCACGCTTGCCTCTGCTGAGTCTGCTGACTCTCATATGTGCAAAACTTTATTTTTTACAACATTCATGATTATAATTGTAATGAGTCTGTGTACATGTGAGTGTTTGTATTTTAAACAAACATCAAGAGGAAACATACGAAGTGTGTAGTCCTCCTATCTCCTGCCTGAATGCCATTAGTTGGGGGCTCAGAAAATATAAGAGATGCTTGTCTACACTAATGGTGGATTTGTAGATGAATTTTCAATTCATCAAGGCTCAAAATGGGGATTTCTTCTGGTAGTAGGAAAGACTCTTAGGTTTCTAATGGAGTGCATAGCATTTGTATCTTTCAGAGAGGTGTGCAGTATCACAGCAATTCAGCACCATTAGCACTTACTGCTATGGGGAAGAGAGAACTCTTCTACATTCATTGATCTCTGTCTGATACGCTTAATGAAAAAATACATTGAATATGATAACACTGCCTTAAGGAACAGAGGTAATTATTCAGCTTCTGTGTATTGAGAGTAGAGAGTAACTAGCTTCCTTTTTTGGTGTATATCAGAAAAAAAAAAAGAAAAAAGAAAAAAAAAAAAGAAAAAAAAAAAAGGAGCATATTATAAGCATACTTTATTCTTTCCTTTTCATCTTCCTCCATCCACTCCAATCAAAAAACATTTTAACCACGTACTTCTGGTATTATGACCAGGCCTTATAAACCCATGATTTATGAAACACGGGAAATGTGAACTGTAACTAATTGGTGAAGCACTCTGGGCTGCTATAGCTGCTCTGCACACACAATGAGGTTGGCTTGCCTGCTAAAACGAAGCAGCAGACTTTAACCCTTCCCTCCCTTCATACACCATTAGCTTCCTCAAGAAGCTAATGCTTCTCTGCGCAGAGGGTTTTTGTATGCTCTGAGCGTCTAAAACACTCTTAACATGTTTTCCCACACTAGTCTCAAATGACTTTTTATGGTGGGGAAATAACATGTTACAGATGGTAGCACTGGTGTGGATGGAAGAAGCAAGTTGCCCCGGATCACGCAAGAGGCAAGTGGCTGGAACAGCAGTAAAAGCTTGGTTTCACCTGATCATCACATGGGATGGGTTTGTCTCCGTTCTCTATTTACGCAATTAGTTTTGGCTTTTGATACATTACATGTCACTAGAGCCACACAAAATGGATAAACACAGGTGAAAAGTGAACCAGAGCAGCTAGTTGCCAAGTGTTTCTGTAAAAGATCACAAAAGACACACTGCTAAGGTCACTGAATTCTTGACTTGTGCTGAACTGAGATTTGCTTTGCGAGGCTGAAAGCTCCTCAGTGAGAGGATCTTTAACAACTACTTCAAGGCAGGTTCCTTTTCCTGCAAGTATACTTGGGAACTTGGTATCATTAACAGCCAGAGAGAAAGTGAGACTGTGAGACTGATGTAGGCTAAGGAGCTCACAGAGAGGTATTTGTTTCAGGTCATATGACCTGAACCAATCTCACATATTTTTTCTCAAGTACAATTTCCTACTCTGACTAAAAATAATATAGATTAACAAATAAACATATCTGATATATATCCTTGTCTGTCTTTTCTTTAGAAATATATTCATGTATATTCGTGTACAACATATTCATGTGCTTTTATTCAATTATAAAAAGGCAGATTCAGCAAAGCTTCTGAATAACTTTGCCTAATCATAAGGGCCATCATGTCTCATTCATAGTGGACTAAATTGGGGACCTAGAATTACTTAATTAGTCTGAATAGCCACATCCTTCCCAGGCTGAGGATGACACATGCTCACGTCATCTCTGAAACAGCCCATAGCAGAAGCACACATTTGCCAACAGGGTGCACAAGCACCTGAACAGCTGGTTCAGAGAAACTAGAGCACTAAAATGACACAGGTCACCAAACAGCCAGAAGTCCACAAGCCCTGCTGACAGCATTTATGAGGATGCTGAAGTGAACAAGGAAGTCAAGTAGGTCATGAAACGGAAACAAAATGGGAAGGACAGTGACAGACATGCAGAATGTGAGGACAAGAAATTGAAGCAAACAATGGAAAGATAATAAGGACAGGAAGAGAAAGAGGGAATGTCATTGTACTCAAAGAGAGAACAGGAACATATGAATGAAGTCCTGAAGTTTCAAACTAACAATTCTAACAAAATAAGTCTTTCTTTTTTCTTTGGCAGTTTGATTCTGAAGTATGAATCAGACATCTCATGGACAGACATGTCCGTGGGTTCAGACAGGGGAAGACATGGGGGGAAAAGACAGATCCAGCTATACACACAGAAATTCCTTCCCCAGAAGAACCCTTTTTTTTCAAAATTTCCACTTGGCAGGACAGTTAAAAAGAGACCCAACAAGTATTAGGGACATTACTGAATAATTCATCCACACACCCACTGAGCTGACACTAAGGCCATAACATAATCCCAGCACAAACTTGCTCTATATTCAGAGCAGTATTAGTTTGGGGAACCTGGGTGATTGTATCAGGACCAAGTCATTGTCACTCAACCCCCTGCAATGCCCCTGCACATTTGGAAAGGTGCTACATCAAAGGCTACACATCAAACTCAGCCATTCACCCTGACAACAACTGGGAGTGGCAGTACTCTTGGGAGATGTGATAAATATTTTTTAGTGTCCTATTACTGCACAGCCATCTGCTATTTATTGCAATAGTGGAGATCATAATGCATCTATCTGATATTTATCTAGATGCTGCTTTTGCTTCCAAAAGAAGTGCATTGTAACTTACCATGGCATTATCTTAATGTTCCATTAAACCAGAGTGCTGATAAGTGTATGCATATGTATATATGTATATCTAAATTATTTTTCTACCAGTATGCAGGCAGGGCTGGGAAGCTACATAGATACCAAACTTCTGCTAGGCAATATTTTCAATACTGAATGGAAATAACTTGTTTGTGCAAAGCTACCCATTTCCCTAATTACAGCCACTCACACTGTAAAAGGAAATTGCTAATTGTGTACAGCAGGAGTCAAAGACACAAGGGTTTTATTGTCTGTTCTGTTCCTACTAGTATTATTAACTCATTCCTTTCCTTAAAAAAGCTTTCAATCTTATTGTGACTCAGTTTCCCCAACTGTGAAATAATATCAGGTGGAAATTGTGAGGCTTTACATATTAAATACAGGACTAAAAGACTCTTGACAATATCCTAGGTGAGAATATCATCAGAGAAAGAAAAGAGAATTCCCATAATATTACCTTTGTCTCCTGGAAGGTATTTGAATTAGCCAGGATTGGAAAGGAGTAGAGGTGCTTGCCTGTTTTGACCCTAATAAACCTCTGTAATCCTAATAATGTTAGTGAAAACCAAGGATAAAGCACATTGAGCTGACAGACTAGGGACAGTGAGTCAGGTGCCCAGAAGATGAAAACCTCTCTATAACTCTGCTGAAGTTATTGAAAGGACCTTTATTGACGTCTCGTAATGTTCAGGCCACACATGTTGGCACTTGGCAGTGTGAGGATTTCAGGTTCCCCAGGGAAGGTGCAAATATTGCTCTATTAGCAATAACACGCTCCATCGCTCCGACTGCCAGAAGATTATACGAGTGAACTGTGCTACACTTCGGGACACTGAGCGGTAGCCAGGCGGGCTGAGCTGAATAGGTGCTTTGGATGATCGCATGCTATTAGCAATAAACGTGCTAATGTCAAACTAACCTTGAAAATGTATTTTTAAATATGTTAACCAGAGCAAGACCTGTAGAAATGCCACAAAATATCAAAAGAGTATGAGATTGTTTAAACGCAGCCTGAGAGTTTCTTTACTTATGAAAACAGACTTTTTATTCCACCACATTCAAAGTCTTGCACCATGCCAAAGAACTGGTGGTTCATTGCATTGATTTCCCACTTGCTCAAGGATGCTGGCAATGCAACTTTTCCCATTCACCCCAGAGATGACTTTGTTATTGAGTTAAATGCACAAAGCTGGGATAATACATCCATGACTCAGGCCCATAAACTTAGTTACAGAACAAGGCTAGTGCTGGGGGTAGCTATCTTCCACAGTGCAAGAGACACCTGCTATTCTTTCTCCAGAAACCCCCATTCTGTTACATTTCCTCCGTTGCTCGTAAATACAGAATGAGTAACCCTGGCAATCTATAGTTAATCCTCCCTTTTCCCATATGCAATATGTTTACCACAAATGAGCGTCTGGGGCTTTCATTATTTATCAGGGGAAGAAGCCACACTATTGTATCAGAGGCTCTGGGAGCCTGAAATCACTGTGATCTATCACAGAGCATTTGTTGGGCCAAAACAGCCTTAAAACCTATCAAAATCCTGCAATGCAGCAGTGCCAGGGGATCCCAGACGGACAGCTGATAGACTGTTGGCTTTGAGCTTCAGGCTGCACGTGGGAATGAAGATGAAACCTCTTTTCCATGCACAAAGCAGTGCTGCAGACCAGGACTGCTCCTTCTGACAAGTGACCTGTAGCTCTGAAAAACTGAAAATCTCATTACATGATAGCATGGCTTATTTTGCCTACAGACACACTGCAAGGGTACTTTTTTAAAGCTCATTTAGCAAGATGACGAATTTATCTACATACATGGTAATGTGAAAAATAAAATAAAAATAATAATAATAAAGTATGTTACATGGCTTCTAAGCAAAAAATGGCCTGTTTGCATTTTTTCATTTCCCTGTGCTACATGTCAAATTAAATACAAGCTTCATATATAGACAGAAAGTTGATGATTAACCTGGACAATGATTATTACTACAATGGTGATATCTCCAGGTACGATAAGATCAGTTTTCCATGCTGCTTTTCCTTGCAGCACGTGAGAGTACCTCTACTTTGAGCAGCTTGAACAACAACAACAACAACAACAACAATTATCCAAAGGGAAATGGGAATAGGAAAATGACCTAAATGACCTAAGTCACACAACAGGCTAAGCAGCATTGCTAGTGCTACAGCTTGTCTCACAGGGAGACTTGTGTCTCTTAGAGCCCAAAATGGGTGTTATAACTGAGGTCCCTCTTCTTCAAAGTATCAGTAAGGACAGGGAACACTGTGGTGCTGACTGGGGAAGCTCACTCCTGATTCAAGTGGCATTCAAGCTGTGCCAGAGCATCCTACTATGAAATGCTGAGAGAATGAGCAGCGGAACAGGTCCAAGTGCCACAAAAGAAAACTGAACTGGTTTCTCAGAGTTAACCTATAGCAACACCAGGCCCAAAGTAGCCGGGCGGTGAGAGACATCTTCTAGCCACAGATCAGGCCTTGTGTCAGAGAGGGGAATGAGCCAACACTCCGGCACTCTTTGCTTTTCATTTCTACCGGGGCTGATTACCGCACTTTTCATGCTGGGGGTGCGGGAGGAGAGAAGGATAATAAAAGAAATAGGAAAAAAAAAAAAAAAAAAAAGTCCGCGGTTGGGGAGCAGCTTCAGCACGAGGAGAGACGAACGGCGGCGCGGCTGCCGCTCCCCGGGCTCTGACAGCTTCGCAGTGCCATCTGCTGGGCCTGCGCCTCGCCCCAGTGGAAATTTTGACACTTCCTATCAGGCAGGCAAATCGTGGCTGCTGCGCTGACAGCCGGGCTCCCCGAAGTGCCATGCAGCTACCCGGGGCTGGAGCCCTGGAGCCTCGGCCCTACCCCAAGGGACGGAGCTTGGTCTCCAGGCCCCGGGCCTGCAGCATCCGGCCCGCGAGGGCTGTTCATCGGCCGGTCTACAGCGACCGACTTTGCTTGCTAAATGTTTGACTGACCCCCTAAAATGGGAGGCTCCTGCTTCCTCTCCGGTTGTGGAAAGGCCTTTTTTAACAAATGGGAAGTCAGGTTTTGAGTATACTCAGCAGGGAGCAGCCCTAAATGTGCCTCTTGTCCCGTTCTCCCTCCTTCCTCTCTCCCCTGAGGAACTCAGAAACCCTCAGGGCACAGCAAGGCTGCCTGGGCCAAAGTTAAAGGTCTGAAAAAGCAGCATTTTGTCTCTCTGGAACATTTGATACATAGAATAGCTTGGATTTGAAGAGACCTTAAAGATTATCTAACTCCAACCCCCCTGCCATGGGCAGGAGGAACACCTCTCACTAGATTAGGTTGGCCAAGGCCCCATCCAGCCTGGCCTTGAACGCTTCCGGGGATGGGGCATCCACAGCTTCTCTGGGCAACCTGTTCCCATGCCTCATCACCTTCTGAGTGGAGAATTCCATCTAAATATCTAATCTAAATCTACCCTATTTTAGTTTAAAACCATTCCCCCTTGTCCTATCATTATCTACCCTCTTTTTTTTTTTTTTTTTTTTTTTCTTTAGAAGACCCCTTTAAGTACTGAAAGGCTTAAGGTCTCCCCAGAGCTGCTTTCTCTTCTCCAGGCTGAACATCCACAGCTCTCTCAGCTTTTCTTCATAGGAGAAGTGCTCCAGCCTGCTGATCATCTTTGTAGCCCTCCCCTGGACTCACTCTAACACATCCACATTTTTCTTGTGCTGGGCGCCTCAAATCTGGACACAGGAGGGCAGGTCCAGTTTGTTTCCAAAATTAACAAATTCTCTCCCCACTCACTTAGACTGACAATGTAGCAGGTGGGTACTCGAGCTAACCCCAAACGGGTAAGGCCAGACACTGTGAGCACTAAATCTCTGTTAGCAGTTCATCCCTAGGAAGGACCACACCAACACAGCAACTTTGTTCCGGGTAGGAAGAGCTATCTGTCAGAAACAGTGCTGAGGGCCCTACAGAAAAATGCGTTACTCTGTGTAAGCAGATATTGTTGATCATGAACAAGTATTTTATCCCCATACTATTAACAGCAGAAGCTCTGGAAACACAATCTACCCCACTTTCAATATCTTTGCTCTGACTGATTGCTCAGTGAAGGATTTGTGGATCTGGCATTGAGGTTTTTTTCAGAAGAAAGGTGAGAGAAAGTGAGGGCAGGGAGGGTGTGTGGGATGCTAACAGAGAAGGCATCAGGGTTACTGTTCTGTGGGAAACAGGAGAGGTATTATAAGGAGGAGAGAAGAAAAGTTAATAATACTTAAAAAGAGAAAAGCCCTTCACTTTACCATTTGAAGTGGAAATCTGGCTCAAGCAGAGCCATTGTAAAAACTGCTCCTGTACACTTTGTACACCAGGGCTATGGGAGGACATGGGAAATGTGCAGGGATTGCCTCCTCCTCACTCACTACTGTATTATCAGTATGATCTTTACACTTTTCAGAAATAAATTTCTAGCCAGAAAAATAAATGTAGTTTTCCTAGCTGCCTCCTTATCATGAGGTCTTTATCTTTGAAGGGAGAAAGGGGAGGGGAGGGGGGGCAAAGGAGGAATAATTTCAGCTGTACTTCTCACACAGATCACTATTATTTTGCTGTTAGCTCAAATGCCCACTGTTCATTTGCTGTATTGTCTTGTCTTCAGCTGCAATACCTTTACATCAAGGAACTAAGTTGTAATAAACATTGATTCCTGGTTTTTACCTATTATTTTGACAGAGTTTAAAGAGGTATATGTAATCTTTCTCGTTTTCCAGTGCCACAGTTACAATTTGGCCTCCCAAAACTTCAGCATTGAGAACCTGAGTCACTCAGCTGGTTCCATGTCACATCTCTAATCGTTCCTATCTCCATCCTTGCAGTGAGTGTCCCAGCTGCCAACATGGACTTAGATGTTTTGGAATAGATCTACAAAAATACATGAGACTTATTACAGTGTAAAGAGCTCACTGTCTAAAAGAGATTTCCATGTATGATGCTCCTTGTTTCAATTAATTTACAGCACAGACATAGCCTCACAATACTACAGATAGAAAAGTCATATTGTTAGAGGACACTAGCTAAGAGAACCTTATCTCCATCTCAGGTTTGATTGAGCCTCATTGTCCTCGGGTTGATGAGGATCCCATCATACACAACCCCACTGAGTCCACAACAGCTGACTGGGATTAAGTAAATCCCCAACTGCTGCTTACTGAGTCAAGGAAATGTCTTGCTAGGCTGGCTGATAATGTGCATATCAGGAACCCTCCCTCATCTGCCAGCATCCCACTCTGCTTGCTGACTCCTAAACTCTGCCCACGAGGTTCCAAAGCCAGTTAATCTGAGGTGCCCACTAGAACCGTGGATTTCATTTCTTTCCTATTTCAAAGGTTCCTGGCTAGGGTTTAGTTCTGTTTTAGTCAGAACTGAACACCTTAACAGCTACAGACAGAATTCAAACATCCAACATTGTTGATTTAAAAATACATCAAATTTCTGATGTCTAGGCAGTATTCTGATGAGTATCAACTCATAGCTGCCACACAGAGAAGAGGATGCTTTGCTAAGGAAACACAGAACTATAGCTTTCATCACAGCAGTCTAAATTCCTGCCTGGTGCCGCTCTACTCTTTTGGGTATGAGTTATAACTCTTCATTTTCTCACCACAGGAATCCCTCACAATTTTCTTCTAATGAAGAATGAGGTCACCTGTATCATGCTGGCTCTCACCAGAAGATGGTGAGATTCACCCTCAGCATGTCAGAGGAACTGGGCTTCTCTTTCCCTTTAGTGATTCTCATGGTATCTGTATAAAGCAGTTTCTGTTGAAGAAGAGTGCAAACACCACATTTGCAGCCTCAAGAAAGTGTTCCCATGTTACAGAAGGAACAGACAGACACTTTGAGCAACAATGAATAATGTTTTCAGACAATAATTTAAAGGTCCAGGGTTGAATTGTTTTAAAAGGCTCTGTGTCCCATTTCAGCTACTGAGAGCTACTGAGGAGCTTTAATCATCACGGTAGGCTGCATGTTTCATCACTATTTATTATTAAAGTGTTTTGTAACATAAGCCAATATTTCAATTTGTTTTTAACCCTTTGTCTTTCTTGTAGGAATACAAATGTATATGAACATACACTTGTGCAATTCAAGACAAACACAATAACCTGAGAACAGATTATTAGAGGAACAGGTTTATTTTTTTTTTAATCTTAACGCTGACAAATTAGGAATCCCCCCACTCTCAGTTGATTAGTAAGGCATAGATTTAAGTGTCTGATATTTGAAGTCAAAACTTGTGACTTTTGACTCTGAGGAATAGCAATTATATAGGAAGTAGCATAAGTAGTATTTCCTACACTGTAACACCATCCTTCTGCAGTTGAACTTGGATTGCACTTGTGACCAATAACTTCAAAAACAGATATAATATTTAACACAGCCCCTGTGTTTCAGCATGTGTTCAGCCTTTATGAGAATTTAACTACTAGATTTGATTTCCTCACGCAGCATTTCCCTCATGTGTTTACTATTAACATTAAATTTGAAGTAAGAGTCCAAAACATGAGTAGTAACAGTATTTTTCTTAACCATCTTTTTTTTTGTTAGCTGTAGCACTGCTGGGATATTACCCTAGATTCCAACACTACAAGCTAAATGCATCAGTATCAAGGAGGTATTACTGTCACAAATGGAACCCCTTTCAATGCTTCCTTGAGACTTCAAAACTGATGCCCAACAGAAATATACTGGCCCGTTATTCCTGGCCAACACATGCCCCAATATGGCAGAGAAGGCAACTTTTATTCTACTTTATCTTTGCTACCTTCTTTCACATTTTGTAAACCCATTTTGTGAAGGCTTTGGGACATACAAGGTTTTTACCACAATAAGCACTCACATCATAAGAAACATACGAAACAGTGTGGCCAGCAGGGCTAGGGAAGTGATTGTCCCCTTGTTCTCGGCTCTGGTGAGGCCGCACCTCAAGTACTGTGTTCAGTTTTGGGCACCTTGCTACATGAAGGACATGGAGGTGCTCAAGAGAGTCCAGAGAAGGGCAATGAAGCTGGTGAGACAAGTCTTATGAGAAGTGGCTGAGGGAGCTGGGATTGTTCGGCCTGGAGAAAAGGAGGCTCAGGGGTGACCTGAGGGTCTCTATAGGTACATTAAAGGAGGCTGTAGCAGGGTGGGGATTGGTCTGTTCTCCCACATGCCTGGTGATAGGATGAGGGGGAATGGGCTAAAGTTGCGCCAGGGGAGTTTTAGGTTGGATATTAGGAAGAACTTCTTTACTGAAAGGGTTGTTAGGCATTGGAATGGGCTGCCCAGGGAAGTGGTTGAGCCACCACCCCTGGAAGTCTTTAAAAGACGTTTAGATGTTGAACTTAGTGATATGGTTTAGTGGAGGACTGGTTAGCATTAGGTCAGAGATTGGATTAGGTGAGTTTGGAGGCCTCTTCCAACCTAGATATTTCTGTGATCATGGTGTGATGCTTGACCTAGAATGATTTACCGCTTGTAGTAATACCAATATAAAAATGCTTCTTACCCAAAAGGCATGAAGTAAAGATGCTCTCATATGATGTTTGGACAGCAGGTAAATAAGACAGCTTCAACACTGACTGGTAACTGCAGAGCATAAGCAAAGAGCTGCTAATGGTTTACCATACATTTGGCTCTGTAAAAGAAATGCAGTATTTGTGTCAAGACCACCAAGAGGACCTCTAGACAGAGGTTTACAAGGTGAGTGTGTGTTTCATGAAGATCATTATTCCTTCTCTTAGTGTTCTAGTATAAACCCATCTCTCCTGAAAATGGGAGATTTTGCTTTAACAGGAATCTTCTTAAAGAAAAATGAGAAAAGAGGAGGCCAGCACCCTGGAGAAGCTCTAGAATCTTACAAAAAGATCACAGGTCTTTCGACCTCCATCCATACAACATAAAGTACTAGGTTTTAGTTTATAAAATGAGGTGAAAGACACCTCCCATTCCCAGTAATTCCATTAAAAATAATTATCTCCTTTGAACACTAGTACTATGATTGCAAATTTAAAGCTATTTATGTTTCAAGCCACCATCAACACCAAGAAGGAGGCTCACACTAACACAACTTTAGCCCAGCTAACACACACCCTACTCCCCCCCCCCCCCCATTCCTTGCCATAACTACAGCCCTGCAATAACACAACCTCACTACCATCTATCTTGAGGCAGTGCTCAGCCCAAGCTGGCTATTTATCCCAGCCCTTACATATGCTCAGCTGTTGCATAATTGTAGGCCAATGTCTCTGAGCTGTGCATGCTGTAAAATTCACGAGCAGATAGTTTGCAAATATATGGCTGGCTATTTGGAACAGAATAATTTACCCTGTTTCTGTCAGCAGGGTTTACAGTCAGAGTATTGCTCCATCATGGTTTACTGGGAGCATTCAGGAATTTTCTTGTGCCCTTGCTAATAGTAATCAGGTGGATGCTATCATTTCAGATTTTTATTTTTATTTTTTTTTATTTTTTTCCTGGTGGGGCAAAATGCTCTGCATAACAAGCTCACATAAAATTTAAAATGTGCAGAATACAACGATAAGTTAACTTTATTGTCTGGATTTAGTGTTAGCCCTTTGCACTGAACACTATTTGCATACATCAGAGATTCCTGGACTGTATGTGTCCAGGTCACTTATTCATTATTATAATTTATTTCTAGCACAGCAATACCTACAGGCCCCAGGGAAAGGCAGTTACACATACATGCATATAATGAAAAAACGATTCTTGCCCTGAAGAGCTCAGTGTAGAACTACCTACCTGGTACAACAGCACCCCATGCAGAGATGCTAGGGTTGTCTCCAAATGAGATGATACATTTATGTAGTATAGTATAATGCCATGCAGAGATACTTTCTGTCCTGGAAGCAGTGTAGTTACATCTCTATAGACTTCTGTCAGGGATAAATTCACTGTAAATAATGTTTAAACTGACAGTTACAATGCTTCCAGTTTTAGTTATCTCTGAAACTATATTTTACCATGCAGACCTATTCTTTAAATTTTCTACCTAAATAGCCATAAGAAAAATAACAGGTAAATGTTTAAAACTGTCAAACTCAGGATAGAATTCAGGGGAGAAGGCACTATTTATTATTTTTATTTATTTATTTATTTTTATTTATTTATTTTCTGTGGGTTTAGTTGACAAAATGGTCTAATATATCTTTAAAACAGACTAAATGAATTTAATCAAAAAAACACACAACACAAAACTAATTCCTTTTGATTGTTAAATATGCATATATTTAAATATTCTAAGAACAATTTGCATGCAGGTAGTCCAGGCTGGAATTAATTCTTCAGGGTAGTGTTGAGCCTCTTACAATGAAAAACAAAACTGAATTATGACTAGATGCTTTCTTCTTTTTTGTGGGATTTTTTTTTTCTTCTCCTTTTTAATAAAGAAGTATTTCAGTACAGGCAGGAATTAGTGCAAGGAAATCCCATAGTCGGTGCTACACAAGTGGTCCGATTACATTAACACAGTAGTCCCTTCTGACTCAACAGTCCATTAACCTAAGTATGAAGTTAGAGGAGAAGGGGGATAAAATTTGACTGTGGAAGTAACTGATTTTCTCAGGTCAGAAATGAAACCAAATCAGAACAGCAAACAGCACTTAGGATCAGCATTTTTATTTATTTTTTTTATAATGTGCAGTAAATTGAAACAATTTAGTTCAGTCTGAGTATTTACATCAACCTGAGATAATCTGATTAAATTCCTTTTAGAGTGTGTTTAATAAAAGCACAGTTGGGATTCATAACACTTAAGGGGAGATGACAAAGAATTCTTGGGCAAGGGGGTAGTTTACAGGTTTCTTAGGCCATTTGAGGAAACTATTATCAGCTTGATTGTCTGATCTCTTCCCTATCTCTGTACGTCCACATAGATTACTTTTTATTTTCTATAAGTGCATAAAAATAAGAGCAAAATACTTTGTTTCATACTTTCCAGAACATATCATTTTTGGATTGGAAAAGACAAGCAAACACGGTCTTTGTTACAAGATTTATTTTACATTGGCAATATGGGGCAGCTAAAGAAAAATTAGAATCAAAGAACGGTTAAGATTGAAAGATATCTCTGGAGGTTGTCTGGTCCAACCCTTGCTCAAGCAGAGTGCCCAGGATCATGTCCAGTAAGCTTTTCTATATCTTCAAGGAGGAGACTCCACAGCTTCTATTGCTTCTTGATGTTTAGGCTGAACCTCTTGTGCTACAGTTTGTGCCCAGCTCCATCTTCTTTGCACCCTCCCTTCAGGTATTTAAAAATATTGATAAGATCACTACTGAGCCTCCTCTTCTCAAGGCTGAACAGTCCTGGATCTCTCAGCCCCTCCTCATAGGAGAGGTGCTCCAGTCCCTTCAATCATTTATGTGGCCCGACTCTTTCCATGTCTCTCATGTACTGCAGGGTCCAGAACTGGACGCAGGTGTAGTCTCACCAATGCTGAGAAAAGTAGGAAATATTTTAATAATGCATAAAATATAACATAAGAATTTGCATACTGTGATATTTTGTTCTATTTTGGAATTGGGGGGTGAGAGGGGGGGATGACATTTTCAGGTGTCTGTATTTCTCTGAGATAGTGAGATTCTGATTGCCACAAACTTTAGTTACGTCTAAATTTTATCTAGGTACATAGTCTGATATTTCTCTAATCTCTCTCTCTTCTGGGTATTTTAATACAATTATCATTTTAAAGGAGCTTGTATCTTCCTTATACTCAGAAATAATTTGTACTCATTTGGGCCATCTCCCCAAATGTCTGGTGTATTTCAAATGAAGATACCATGCTAAAAATAAATAAATAAATAAGAATGAAATGCAAACAGCAGGTTGGGATCTTCCTTTTCCCTCTGGCTAATTTTTTCCCCACAGGTCATAAAAGCTGCTGGAGCAATTATTATCCTGTTAAACTCTGGAAGAGCACTTTTAAATAATTTAAAAAGTGATCTGTTTTTTAACGTAATTACTATCATTATTTTTTGTACATGGGAGTGAACTAAGAGATAAGTACCTTCTATGTCAATAAATATCTTGGCCTGAAGTCCTAGAACTTTAGTTATCTGTGAAGTGTTTATCTTACTGAAACCTCCCTAGAAGAAAAAAAATAATAATAATAATTATTGCTTAATGATAGCAGAAGTGAGTTTTCTCTTTCAATTATAAAGCAGGATATTTAAAGATTTTCTGGGTTTAGAGAACCATCTCTTGAATCTGGTTGGAAATGTGGAGTATAAAATGAAATACAGGATACAAACCTATTTTTTTTTTTCAATTGCTTATAACAAAGGTAACAACTGAAGAGTTAGGCTCTGTCCCTGTGAACTCTGTAGGAACCACTCCATTGCTGTTAGTGAATCAAGCCCCCAGGGAGAGAAGGATCCCATTTACTAATAAGATTTCAAGGGTCACCAGGGGAAGACTTTTCATTATAATAGTCTTGTTTTTTGAGCAACGGAAAAGACTTTCCAAGGTGAAGTACTGAGAGATGTAATCTCTTTCTAATCTCTAGGAAATGCCTTTTTCTGTTATTAATATTGCTTCCCTAACATAGACTACAACTCTGGAAAATATGTATCACATGCCTAACATTAGGCACATTATCAAATCCCATTGATTTCCATGACATTTGGGCATATGCTTAAAGTAAAATTATAGTTCCTTATCTCTTTTGGAAATTACCCCTTGATTTAAAGAACTTCATGCATACATACTAGTAAATAATTTATTTGAAGTTCAAGACCCACAAAAAGGTATAGTAAATAATTAGCTCATTTCAGGTGCATCTTTCAAATCTTCATTTTCAGGGCTGTTGCTATTAACAGCTACTAATCATGGATTCATAGAATAATTAAGGTCGGAAGGGACCTCTGGATGTTATCTAATCCAACTTGCTGCTAAATGCAGGCTTAATTAAATCAGGTTTCTCAGGTAGATCAGCTGAGTTTTGCATGTCTCCAAATATGAAGATTTTATTTATTTCTCTTATTACTGTTGTTGCTATTAAAATGTTATCTTGAGAAAAAAAAGAAAAAAAAAAAAAAAAGAAAAAAAAAAGGAAAAGTTGAGGTCAAATTTCCTAGATACTCTAAAAACCTGTTCTGTCATCAGAGGCCCTATAGAAACTTTTAATCCATCTTGAAGTGTGATGTTCTGTCCAAAATGTAATGAAAATTCATTATTATAATTGAAATGAAACAAACAAACAAACAAACAAAAAAAAACAGTCATCTGAAATTCCACAGATGACACTAGCTCTAATATATTTTTTCATTTAAAAGCCTTTGCCCTCCCCACACTATTCCAAGTAAATGGGAGTTCATAATATCCTCGAACTCACGGAAGATCCTCCCTGCAAAAAGGGACAGAGATACGGTGGTGATGGTATATGGAGAAAAGAAAGAGCAGGTTGCAAGAGATCATAGGAAGGTCATAAATGAGGAGTGGGAACAACAGACCCTTGTCGAATGGCAAGGCAGTAAAAACAGAAAACATCTGTGAGCTAAAAGCCCGAGGATGCAGGGATTTGTAATGGTTCTGTACTCGGGTCCATTTTCTGAGGAATGAGAGGTGGAAAAAGGGGATGGAAGCCTCACCAGGAAGGGGTGAGATTCCTGTTCAAAGGGAGAAGGAGACAGGGAGAAGAAAGACACAATGCCAATCAGAAAAAGGAGGAGAAGATGTCACACAGACTGATGGGAGTTATGAGCCAGTGGTAGTCAGGAGCCTGGAGAAATAATAACTCAGAAATTAGGGTCACCCATGGTCAGATCCACTGGGAGAAGCAGCTCCTAAATGAAAGCTAAGAATATGGGGATGATGGTTCAGCAAGAGATAAGAGCAAAGCAGTGAGAGGACAAGACCTCTAAGGTCTGTAAGGATTATTAGAGACACTATTGAATTAGAAGCACCGTTTTTTTACCCTTAAAATAAGCCACGTGAGAAGTGGAATTATGGTGAAATAAAAGTCACTCATTGATCCAGAAACTACATCATCAAGCAGGGTATTCATGCTCTTCTGGGCCTAACTCAGAAACCACCCACTATTATTATTTCCTTAACTCCTACTGCTATAGCATCTTCTAAGCGCAGTGTATTCTGTTTTTCTCTCTTTTTCTCTGTAAAATGCAGGCAGAGGATATAGTTATGGAGTATATTTTTTGTTCTAAAACTAGCATAGGCTGTAAAATATTCCTGAGCATCTGCTATCAGATTCTGATGGATGTCCTTTGCTGTTTGATACAATCTCTGTGGAGTCAAAACTGAATATGTTTTCTTGTCCTGTTCTCATGGTCCAGTACTAGCACCAATCTCCTCCCTTATATTATTCTCTCGTTTCAGATATTTTCCCTCTGTGAAATCACCTGATATCAGAGCGCTAAGTGCTAAGTATGTCAGACATGCAGCATTGCACAAATTTAAGCTCATAACATAATATTCAGAGGCGATCTGGCTTTTTAAGTTTCTGTTTGTATTTTATGCAAACTGAGAAATAAAGACACTTCCTAATCATCATGTGTATGTTATTAGTGTCACTTTGAAGACCATTTCAGAATAATGTCTTTCTTCCTAAGATTTAGTAATTTCTTACATTAAAGTATATTATTTTCAGTTTTGCAATCCACAGCTCTTCACATGTTAGTAAACTAAACAGAAACACTAAGGCTGTATATGTGCTAGTAGATGAAGCTCTACACTGGAAACCAAACATACATTTTTTTAAACTGTTGAAATCACTCTGAATACAGTTTTCGTTATTTAAGGTTTCCCAAACAGTTCTTGGCTATGAAGGGTTAACAATAGACATGCTTCTTCTCTTGGAGAGTCAGGGTGTCCAACAGCATGGATGCAAGCCATTCCATGCAGTAAGTCTGTGTGGTGAAGAACAGGTCCTAGTCACATTTAATTTACTTGAATAGAGCCACTGAGATCACCTACATGTTCCTTTGTCATTTTAAGTTACTCAAGAAATATGTGTTCCACATGGGTCTTTAATACGTCTTGTTTACCAAGTCTGTGGATGAAGATTGACAAACATTTGCTTTTTGAGCATGCATTTTCTTGTATTTTCTACTAGACCTAGGAATCATTTATTACTAGATTCCACACTGGAATATCAAAAGGTATAGTAAAAATCTGATAAAAAGTTAGTAGTTCTGCTTGACAACCTCTTCAAACAATGCTATAGATAACATAATCCATGCTTAGCAGAAGATATTTGCAAAATGAACATGTACAGTGTTGCAAACTATTGAATAAGATAATCATGATGTTTCTATTCCCTCAGAAGTAAGAAAGCTGTTGGAGTCAATATCTCTTGGCAGGTGTTATAGAGAAAAAATAATTGAAAAGGAAGAAGATTTGAGAGAAAGATTAAGCTATAATCACTGGAAAAGTTTCTATAATGGAAAATCCAGCCGCTGCTTTACATGGTTCTATTCTATCTGAGTTGTTCAGGTCAGCATTAAACAATATAAGATTAAGCACTTGTCAGATGAACTAATGAGTTTTGGATTGATTTCTGTCTTCTGTAATGCTACTAGCATTTTTGACAGGTATGATTTATAGGGCATTCTTTGGGCCTGTTCATGAGAAGAGCTGTTTATTTTGGTTGATGGACAGGGTTTCTAATGTTCCCAGTGGAGTGTGCAGATGGCAGGAAGGACAGTAATCTTTGAGACCATCTCTCAATGTCTAGGGTATGTCTCTTATAAATTTGTAATCAAGATCTCAAGAAACTAATGTGGGCAGGCTGCCTCTGAAATTGTTTTTGTGACCTTTGGCCAATGTAATGCTCCCTGAAAAATGTATGTCTGGTACTTTTGCTGTTTAGTAAATGGAGCTTGTATAGGCAATCAAGAAACTATAGTTTCCTTTTTAACTGATGTGACATATATACACAGATGCAGAATTTTACACATTTACAGTTCTATTCCCTCTGGCTTAGAAGACCTTTTTTTGTACATATTATGTCTATGGATATTTAGTGCACTAGTAGACTATGAAAAAAGCAGTTAGGCAGCCTGTGTTGGAAACCTAATGGAATCTCTAAGCCGTGAAGATAATAAATCTAAGCAATTGTACCACTGAATATTTTTTATTCTCATCTGTTCTTTTTTCCATTGTCTGTTTTATTATTTTTTTTTTCTACTTGTTTTATCTATACTTATGTTGTATTGTCTTCAGCAGAGAAGCACGTAGGCCATGTCTAGACTGGCATAGTTGCATTGACTGAAAAAGCTGTACAAATATTGAGAAAATATCGACCTTTATTTTATCGTAGAATCATCATAGAATCATAAAATAGTTTGGGTTGGAAGGGACCTTAAAGACCCTAAATTACAATCCCCTGCCATGGGCAGGAACACCTCCCACTGTGTGCGACTGCCCCATCCAGCCTGGCCTTGAACACTTCCAGGGATAGGGAATCCACAGCTTCTCTGGGCAACCATGCCAGTGCCTCACCACCCACATAGTAAAGAATTACCTCCTTTTATCCAATCTAAACCTATTAGTTTAAAGCCATTCCCCCTTGTCCTATCACTCCACTCCCTGACAAAGAGTCCCTCCTCCGCTTTCCTGTAGGCCTCCTTTAGGTACTGGAAGGCTGCTCTAAGGTGTCACTGGGGCCTTCTCTGCAGGCCGAACAACTCCAATTCCCTCAGCCTGTCTTCATAGAAGTGGGGTTTCATGAGAAAGGAGTGGTAGGAGAAGAATCATTTTCTTAACTCTAATTTCTAAATAATGAATTCTTAACCAGGCTATAAAAACAATTAAGTAACATTTATTAAGTTTTTTAGTACTTACTAAAAGCTTAAGAGAAAAGAACTAATTGAAGCATCTAGGAAGGACTACTTTCATGACTGTCAGATGGAAAATAGCGGTAACACTACACTAAGATGATTCTAAAGTTCAACTCTAATTCCAGTCCTGCACAGCTCAGTTGTTAAAAATTTAGATTACTAATGCTGGGAATTTAATAGGTTTGATTTCCAGAGAATTTAAACTGCTATCATATTTAACCTTAGGCTTACAAGTTCGTAGCTGTTGATCCATTCTATTATACAGATTCTTTTGGTCTTTTCAGCCCTGCTAAATTCAGTGACAGAGCTCTCACTTTTTTTTTTTTTTTTTTTTTTATCATTCTCCTTTCTTAAGTGTGTGTGTACCTCTTTGTACCATTCTGCACATAAGGTGTTGATTTTCCCTCCAGAAGAACTATAAACATTGAACTCAGACTGAACATAAGCAGAGGTATAGTTATGCTTTAATGGCTAGTGGAGATACTGAAGAGTTGACTGACAGCTACCTCTACATAGGCCTATGACACTGAGATGCTCTTGGGTGCATAAGATATCCATACAGGACAGACAGAAGTGACACAGCAGCTGTAGGACAGCTATGCCCTTCCAGACTACCTTCTGCTGGCAGCCCAAATGCCACTTGATGTCTCTGATGAAGTAGCAGAATCAAGCCTTGAAGCTTGATCACTTGGAAACCTTCTACTTCAATCCTCTGCACTCTAAAAGTCCCATAGTTTCCATTGCCTCCTAGTGTGCTACCCCAGCACGGCCATTAAAGCATACTGATGATGGAAGCAGTACTAACAAAAATGATGACAGAGTTGACAGGGAGAAAAACTTTAGCTGGTCAGGGAGAAAAACTCAGCCATGGCAGTGATGGCTTCCAAAGCAGCATAAACAGCCAAACTTGAGTTATTGACAGATAACAGAAACGTAACATTTTCCAAATCATATATACTACTAAGTATATACTAAGTATATACTAAGTACTACAATACTACTGAAATAACATCTTATGCCTTGCAATAGGTACTCCTAGTATATAGAGAAATACAAAAAAACATCCACAGGACTGGAAAGAACCATTGCCATTCAATCACTATCATCAAAACACCTCTTTTGTTTATTCAGTGGACACACTTGGTGCCAGAGCTGTTCCTTGGCTTAAATATCATGCTTTACACTTCTTATCTGCAATATCCTAAATAGTGTAAGAGCAATTTTGCCTCAGCTAAACAAAGCAATGTCTTCTCATGTGATTTTATTTTGCAAACATCCCTTTGCCCTCACTGCAGGGAGATGCTCTGTCACTTTGCTGATGCTCCAAGTCATTGAATTATATTAGTGAAGCATCAAATCTCTGTTAAAACACTGTGTCTTGCTGCAGCATGTATAATCTAAGAGAAGCTGCCTCATTATCTGTGAGCATACAGCCTCTGGTTGGTTTAGATCTAGGCATAGTGCACTCAGAGCCATCTGTGAATACAGCAGAGACATAGTGTCAGTTTCCTCATTTACGAATGATTCAATCTTCTTTCTCTAAAGGTTCATCCCTAAACTTGTTCCAGTTTTATTACTTCTTTTTTTTTAAACCTGCATGTCAAAACTATCTATATAATTCCTGGTGAGTTCTCACCACAATTTTGTGTGGAGAAATTAATGAATCCTTATCTCTACTGAAAATACCTCACCTAGCTAGCAATCATAGCTGCCTTTTCCATGGCTGCATGCTGTTGAACACTGTTCTCCTATGATTGATGAGAATATCTTGATCTTTCTTCCCTTAAGATGCTACTAAGTGATGACCTGGCTGTTTATAAATGAAATTCTTGTTATTACTCCCCCATCTCATGAGCTTCCACTTTGTAGTAAGAAAGTTAACCATCTTTACCCTTGTCCACTACATTACCCATTTCTTCCCATATGGTATCTATTTTTCCCTGTGCTGATGGTGCCTTTTCCCTTCATGCTATCAGCAAATTTAATGAGATGTCACTAATACTTTGTGCCAAGATTATGGTTAAAAAACATAATGCATGAACCCAGCCTTCATCAGTAAACTATTTCTAGACTTCTATCACCTCTTCACATATATATACATACATATATACATATATATATATAACTTGTTTAAAGCTCTTGAAAGATTCCTCATTTCCTGATCCTCAAGAGCAAATATCTTACATGGCAACCATAAATGTTCAGCCTTACTGGACTGACTTTATTATTATTATTATTATTATTTATTTATTTATTTATTTATTTGAGAAAATACTGAGAAAATACCCAGTATCTCTATAGATAATTTGTGTATTTGCATGGCACTTTTCTTCTATTTACATCTTTTGAATTTTTAATTCTTTGGAGATTCCTGAAGTGGCACATGCTATTTGATGAAACTGAATTCCAGTTGATAATTTGCTTCCCATTTGCTAGGTTTTGGTACTGTGTAATTAATACCTTTGTAGTTTTATGTGAGTTGACTTATGTGAGCTCTAGGAGGTTGTCTATTACACCCACCGTAAGTACGATACTCATGGAGTGTTGATTCTATCTTGGTTTTGGTCTGAAAAGACAAAAAAAAAAACACATTACATTAATAAGCTTAATGTTGAAATGATTGAAAATAGAGAAAAAAATATACTTCCAGTTTTAGGGCCAGTCTTGGATTTTCTATAATATCTTCTGGCTCAAACACTGGAAAATTAATGATTGAAATAGATTCACACACCCCACCTTCACCCAAATGCTCACAGGATGATGCACCAGTTGCCTCAAGCTGTGTACCCTCTACACTAGCAGCAGAACACGGCAGGTTTTATTCAGGCAGTGGTGGGATGTTTTATGTCACTTAGTCCCTTTGTGTCTTCTTTGGCTTAGCCATAGTTTAAGCCTCAGTAAGCAAACGCTTTGGGATCTAACTTGTTTGCAGCAAGTTCCTGCCAAAGTTCAGAGAGTTACTTCAGGACTCAGAATGAAAACTCAGATTGCACTGCAATTTTATTGACTCCTGCAGTCAGTAAATCTCCCCTCCCTCAAATGAATGAGTGAGCGCAGCACACAATCCATTTCTCACCACTGTTTTTCTTTGGTTTGATCTGTTAAGAGCAAAAGCTATTTTGCTTCCTATTTGGCCCCCGCAGGTTAAAAGGACAGATGAATTTGGGTGAAATAGTACAACTGTCACCTACTGATTTCAAATGAGGGTCTGGGAAAGGATTACCCAGGACTTCAGGTGGCAGATGACTTTTTACTCATATTGCAGATCAAAAATTAATTTGTGGGAAGAAAAAAAAAAAAAAAACACTCTTGAAGAAAAAATAATAGCTTCAATGGGACATTATAGGTAATCTAAAGTTCACTTTCTGTCCTCAAAACCCTGCTATTCACACCCAATAGCAGATGAATCAATCCCAGGCTATTACAGATGATTATTTCTTCTGTGTATATAGCAATAAAACCTTATGGGCATGACTATTGTCTTCTCATTTCCCATCTGTGGCTTATGTCAGTGAGCTCTACCAGTGACCTCTTCTAAAACCATGGCCATTCTGTGTTTGTACTGCAATTTCCTCACTTGTGCAGTGAAAATAATGACAACTTTATTTCCAAGGGCATATGAAGAATTGTCATTGAATAATGTTCCATGGGTCTAATTCAAAGTCCACTGAAGTAGTTGAGGACTTATCAGTTGAATTCAATACACTTTCAATCAGGTGCTATAAAGGCCAAACCATTCTATTACAGAACAGTTCTCACAATTAATTTAGCCCCATTTACGAGGCAGCAAATCATTTAGCAGTTATCCCTAATTTCTGCAAACAGATTTGTTTATTCATTTATTCGTCATTCATTTTTCATTCCATAATTTTCAGCCTTTGGCAGGTGCACAGTAAAATTATTCAATGTATATTGCCCAGAATGCTGTTCTGTGGTTGCCTATCTGAATCATATGGCAAGGGTTTTAATCTGCCTGGTGAAATGACTGAAAGAGAAAAAATAATGATAATTGCAATATGTTTTCTTCTTCTTCTTCTTCTTCTTCTTCTTCTTCTTCTTCTTCTTCTTCTTCTTCTTCTTCTTATTTTTTGTCTTCCTCTTCTCCAACTAGTGAGCCTGCTAGAAGTTTTTTTGACTCACATGCAGACCCCTACAGAAATTTAATTTACATGGATTAATTTCACTGCATGAAATGCCCAAATACAACCTTTCTATGTGGCCTTTCCTGGGCATTTTGGAATTATGTAATGGTTTATAAGCTAAGCTTTTAGGTAAATTAGATGTTTCTGGTATTCTTTGACAATGAGGCCAACTGGCAAGGATTAGCCCACATCTGCACTCCATTTCTTACCATCCAAAACAGAGTGTCTGTATCCAGTGTGTATGCCAGCTGAAGCCTTCCAAACTTCTCTGGGAATTGTTTGTAAGAATGCATGTCAGCCCAGAAGGAACACTGTTTATTTGTAAAAGTTTAAGAGATTAAAATTCAGAATCTGTGAATATCCTTTGAAAACCATAACCTCTGATGCCTGCAGAATGTTGACTGAAAACTCTGCTTTTAGATGAATAAATATTTTTTACAGAAGACCAGTAAGGATTATTGGATCTGTGCAACTTTAGGCATATAATTTGGTCATCTAATTTATCTTCTGTCTCCACTGATAATGCAGCTGAGAAAAACACATGCCTCCAAAGACTCATTTGGAGAAACTGCACAATGTGAAGACGTTTGGTGTCTTTAAATACTTGCAATCCATGAATAAAATGATCATGTGAAATTTAGATATTATATTAATGGAAGTGTAAAATTTTCTCACATTCAGATCTTCTCTTTTGTTTGTTCATGGGTTTTGTTTGTTTTATTTTCTAAATCTATACATGTATTTTCAAGTCCTAAATTAAATTAATTTGAATTTGAAAAGATTGAAAACGACACCTTAAATAATTTGAGTATACATGTAAAATAAAGATATCAGACCGAATCTTATGGCAATGGTAGAAAACCTCAAGAAACAGAGATTTTAAGAAGACCACGGGGGATTTTAAGAACAGATTATACAAATATGTACCTGAAAGGCACAGTGTGAGCTAATATTTTCCTGGTGCACAGTAGTGGATCTGAAAACCTATTGAGATACTGATTATCTTATTATCTGTGAGTCTAGGGTTTTACAGATTTATGTTTGTTAAAATCTTATGACCAGAATTTCATGGCACCCTGCTGGACAATGTGCAATCAGATAACAGTAGAGGTAATCAAATTAGAAGTTTCAATTTTGATAAAAGTATACTTAATCCTGTTTGTCAAAATACAAAATGTCAGTGATTATTTTAATGGACATTTTGCATAACGTAATTAATTTCAGAGTTGTATGATAATTATGTGACTTTCTCCAATGACTTAATGTTAAGATCTAGAAGGGAATGAAGAAAACATTTTATCTACATGTGTTAACATCATATTGTTTAACAAGTAGGGAAACAGGAGAAAATAGAAAAAAAGAGGACTGGTTTTGAAATCCCCATGAATCACAAATAGCCATGGTATTATCCATGTTTTTAAGCATTAATGGCCTGTGAGTACTTGTGTTTTATGTCAATAATTTGAGTCAATAAATTATTTTGTATGCAAACTGTGAAGCCAAACAGTTTTGACAACATACAAAATGCTATGTTCCAACGATATGAATAAAACAGTATTTAGACATCAGAATAGCATCACAGGAGAATGAGGCCTGTCGGCCTGAGAAATTCACACAACTTGTATGTCCTGGTATAAAAGAAATCCCTTTCAATGAGGGATTAAAAATCTGTTCCTGGCCTTTGTGACTGAGCAAAGTACTTTCTGTTCCTGATCTTTGTAACTGAGTAGCAAGAACTTTGACCCTGCTAACTCACATCTTAAGCAGAAGACACACTACCTCTTGTGTTTGATTAATTCAGTAACATATCACCTCAGTCTTGGCTTCTATCTTCCAATTTAAACTCTTCAGTGAAACCTATTAAAGCCATTATTTTCTACTGGAGTAAAATCTTTGTTGCTATTTGTCTGGGGGCTCCATGGAGAGCAAAAGAAGGACTACATATGACCTTCAATAGGAGAAGTCTCATTGGGTTTACCATCTGCAACACTGATGGCCAACAGACCAACTTTTAAGGTGTTTAGGATATATTATTTTAGTGACTACAGTTTTAGTAGAAATTTAATCAACTAGCGCCTGTTAAATATTTATCCAATTATGCGAGTGACAAGCGAAAAATGAATGAATCCCTTTTAACGTAATATAAAATAGCACATAACAGAAGGGAATTTTATCATTAAAGATATAATGAGATCATGAACACCTCCAAAGGGGTGAGTTAATCAAATAACACCATAATATGACAAGCAGCCTGTCAGAAGAAATTCTATTTGCTGCAGTGTGCAAGTTGTGTTTGAGTTAATAATTGAGTCGCATAACCATTCTACCAACCTTGTTAGAGGATGTCACACTCAGCTTCATTGATGAAGGAGGACGAAAGAAGATTGTATGAAAGGGGAATTCCAAGAGCTGATATTGACAGTGGGTGTAATTACAGGAATCGCTGACAGTTACAGATACAGACCTTTCCCTCCAGGCATATATTGTCTATTATACACCCTCCCTCAAAATAATAATAAAAAAAATAAGTATAAATATATGTATATTTGAAGAACTAGCTATGTATACAGAACAGTCTGAAGCATATGGCAGAGGAGAATCAAGATTTGTATTTTTCTTCTGAAAAAGAAGAGTCTACGGCCATATCCTTTTAAGTGGTCCAAAACATTACAGCTCCATCGACTTCAACTGAGCTCTGATGATTTACACAAGCTAATTCTCTGTCTCACAGTATGTAATCTTTTCCCATTAATGTTTACCTGCTGTGCCATAATGACTACAAAACGCCCGACCATAGCTAGACAGTGGGTGTGCTGTGACTGCCACTTACTACACAAATCATAATCATGCTACCAGTGCCTTGTGCTTCCTCCATTTATTTGTCATATCCATCTGATGTCCCTCCTATGTAGACTAAGAGTAGAGACTATCTACAAGTGCAGTTCTCATCCCACACTGGGATTGTAAATGGTATTGTAGAAGGAATAAGCATAAATCAGCATCTGATTTCTAATAGAAATGACACAATAATATAGTCTCACCCCACAAGAGCTCAAAGCACTTGGACTATTTCATAAGTCGTGTTTTGTAAAAGACAAAATATAAAGTACTAAAATAAAAAGAATCAAAGGATTAGCTTGTGATTAATCTATTGGCAGGTTTTCTTCCAGCTGTAAAGGAATGAATGATGAGGAAATTCATATCATTATTAAGCATTACCTCAGTACAGGTACTAAGTTTGCTACCAAGATAAAACTACAGATATGCAATCATAATAAATCTTGAATATTGGCAAAAATCATTAAAATTCATATTTCTGAAAATTCTCTAAATAAATAAATAAAATCTGCTGACAGTTTGCTAGTCCTAGATAAATTTGCCTTTAGAAAACCTCAAAACTGCTCATGCAGAAAGAACTCTTGTGGATTAAAAGTTTAAAATCATGTTCACTTGTCTACAGTGACCTATCTTATTGACCATCTTACTGACTATCTCACTGATCTTGTGATCTTCATTTAAGAGCAAAAGACTTGAGAATGTCTCTGAACTTTGTCTGAAAAGTAGCTTCATCAAAAAATAATAATTTTCCAGTAACTGGAATGTAACAGCCATATCTGAAATGGATCAAAGAAGAAAATACTATCATAGCAGTAGGCAGAAATAACAAGAAATAACACCAACCATAACATATATATATATATATATATATATATATATATATATAATATGTATATATGGAAAAAATATATAACATATATATTCATGTATACATATTATATACATACATGTATATATACATATATATAATATATATAATATATGTGTGTTATATATCTGTATATATGCATATTATATGAATATATATGAATATTATGAATATATTTATTCATATATATATAAGTAAAATAAAATAAATATTTTATTTATGAGTCTGTTACCATCTATCAATTCAGAACAGTGCTTGACTTCCTGACTTCCACCATCCTTTACCTCTATTCATAGTGCCTTTCCTATAAAGAAAGTCTCTAATGCGTTGCTGCCACTCCTGATGCAATGGGGCACTCACCCAGGCACTGTTTATTTCAAACAACATCAAAATGTCCTGACCTCCCCAGATAGCTAGCAAACACTGCTAGCAAGATGTCCATAATACTCTTCCCAATGGAGAGGGTGCCTGTCTTCAGTCAGATGGAACTAGCAGCTGCTCAGCATTTTGGTTTCAATTTTTTGCTGTTTTGCATTGAAATGCTTTGATGTATTAGTAAAATATACATTAAACCAATCTGGGCGGTTATTTAAGTCGCTACCATGTGCTTGTAGATTTTCTGTATCCTTCAGGAAAAGCAAACAGCTTCATGGAGGAATATTAGGTATCACCCTAGATAATATGAAAATATGTAGGAAATGAAATTATAGACTTGATGGAGAAGGCGATGTATTGAAATGTATCTCTCATGTCTCAGTATGCAAGGTGTTGAAACACTGAACAAGCCTCTGGAAGTTCGGTCTAGAAAGGATCCCACAAAGGAGCAGCAGTTTTTGTCTCAGAAACTGTCTTGGTTATCCATTGGTAAGGTATTGGACGGGTTTCCCAAGGAGGTGGTAGAGTTGCTGTCCCTGGGGGTGTTTAAGGAAAGGCTGGATGTGGTGCTTAGGGACATGTTTCAGTGGGTGACATTGGTGGTAGGGGGATGGCTGGATCAGATGATCTGATTTCCAACCTTAATGATTCTATGCATTAACCATATATCACAAGATATCAATGTATCAAAGTATAATATCAAATTGCATCAGATTGTCATCAAAATGCTACCCAGACCAGACCTCTAGTAGAACACTACAAGCACAGCCTTTATTTCAGTCATATGCCAAGATTTCAGTTGCTACTGAAGCTGTCTATGAACTTGCACATTTGGTAGGCACTCTGGCAGAGTACTACAGCATGCAGACACAGAAGGCTAAACAGCAGAGCTATAAATAAAGCAGAATCCTGTTTCCAAGAAACACTAACACCTACACAGCTTGCTATCTGTAAGAGTACTGAAAGATCAAAGTTTTCTGTACTCATTTTCAGACTGAGAAGTGACAGGGAGAGAGTACAATTGGGAGCAAATTTAATGAAGAAGAAACTCTAATGACCAGATAAATAACAAATATATAGAACAAAGAATATGTGTCCTAGACAGATTTACATTAATTATCTTATGGCAGTGCTGTAGAAGACACAATAATCTATTTTCATCACAGTTCCTCTGCAATCAATATATTAAGAGACAAGATATTTCGGTCACATTTTCTGCAAGTTGAGATACAGAGCTCTGATTTTTTGCCTGTATCTAAATCAGATAAATTGGGATATTTTTATATTGTTCCTATATCTCAATTCCTCATAAATTGCTTATTTTCTTATTTCCTTTTAGCTGTAAACTTCTTAAACTTTTCAAAGAGATTTGAGAAGAAGGCTTTGAAACTTGGGCAGCGTGAACCTCTTTAAGCTGCGTATTTCTACCTGATGGCCCTCAAAATATTGCAAAAGCTACAGAAGAAGTAGAAGGATGTAATTTTTTATGTATCATTACCTTCTTCACGAGTTGGAACAGATCAGCTCTGTCATTGCAATAATGTTGCTAACAGCGAGAGACATTTTTCTCCATGTCATAAGTATCTGAAGAAGCAAACTCACAATTCTAGTCCTGATGCTATTGTACTGCTTTGAAGAGCTGTGGCAGACAGGGCTATTGTTACAGAATTACAATGCCATAGGTATAATAGCGTCTGAACCACAAGTCTGCATAAGTATTTATCATCTCACTCAAGAACTGAATGCAGAATGCAGAGACAGATCTTGCATACATTCTAAACACTATTGAAGCACATCTGGGGGGCTTGTAAGATTTTGTAAAACAGCTGACCAAGTTCTAGAAAAGAAAAATTCCAGATTTTTTTTCCTGGTTCTTTAGCATTCTTTCTTCCTAGAGAATGTTCATTGTAAAGAAAAGATGACACTTATTTTTAAAAGATTCTGGGAACTGCAGCAGATTTACAGGTTTAGTTGAAGTCACATTCAAAATAACTAAATAAATAGAGTTTGTAAGCACCTAGAGGATAATAAGAGAAGAACAACAGCCCACTTACATTCATCAAAAACAAAGCATGTCAAACTAATCTAATTTCTATTATGACAAGGTAACTGGCTTTGCACATAAGGGAGAAACAGGAAATGTTATATACTTTGACTTTAGCAAAGCTTTGACACTGTCTTACATGGAGGACTTACAAAAAAAGTTTGACAAACATTATCGAGGTGAAACTAGAGTGCAGGATTAGATAGCTACTGTCAAAGCATCAAAATCTGATATCTAACACAATATACTAATAGAGTCAGATTCTGCATGAGGTCTGGTACTGTGCGTAATTTCATAAACAATTTGGGTGAAATAATATAAAGCATGTTTATTAAAGCCTGATAGCACCAAGGTGAGGATCTGCAAACACAGTGGGGAAGAGTTCAGAATTTAAAACAATTGAAGACAAACAGTGCAATTGAAGACAAACAAGTACAGAGATGCTCAGTAAGGTCAAATGTAAATTAAAACTCTTCAAAGTACAGAACTACACAAATACCAAAGCAGTTTTCTGGCCTGGCAGCAATGTTGCAGAATGGGATCTGAGTAATATCAGATTACAGCTGAACAAGAATCAAAAACCTTGTGCTCATGCACAGAAGGCACCATAACATGGAAGGATGGGGACTGTTAGTAAAGGACCCTCAAAAGAGAATGGAACTGATTTGGTCAGATCTAGAAAACATGACCTAGAAGAAAGGTTTAAAGAAATTAAGATCTCAGTCTAGAGAACAGAAAATTAAGGGATAACGGTCTTCAGAAGTAAAAGGCAGATATGGAGGTGAAAGGAATAAGTTTTCTGTCTCTACTACTGTTAGGCCAAGTAACAGTAAAGCAAAGATTAAGATCTAACATCAAGAAAGGTTTTCATTAATGAAGATTTTTAAGGAAAGACTAGCTTTTGTCACAAGTGACATAGCTGACCCTATCATTATGAAAGGAGATGGACTACATAACCTCTTGGTGACCCCTCTAGACACATTTTCTTTGATTGCTACAAAAACAAAACAAAACAAAACAAAACAAAACAAAATGCAACAACAAAAAGATTTATTTCTCTGACAGATGCACCTCTCCCTAACTGAAATACAAATACATGGAGAATAGTAACTATCTCTTTAAAGTTCACAAAATATACCGGAGCAACTACTGTAAAGTAAAACACTTTATGAACTAGGACTGTCATCTGAACATACCTGAGAATTTTAAACAAAAGCAGATAATCTCAAATTCTCAAATTAAACATTTTTATGTGCAAATTGGTGCGCTTTTTTTTTTTTTTTTTTTTTTTTTTTTTGCGGGGGGAAGAGGGGGAGAGTGTTAGAGAAGTACAAGATACAAAACTCACTAATTTGATTTGATTAATTCAATTAACTATACTGAATCACTGATGTATCACATTTACTGACCTCTTTCTGTAAGACCCTGGCATCTGAAAATGGGGCAAAAGGTTATTAGTATGAGAGATGCAATGATGAGTCAGGAGTGAAAAGTTCACTTTATATTTCCTAACACCTGGAGCTAATTTTCTTTTGCTGTTATTGCCCTGTCTGCCAGAAATCCTGTTTGGAAGAATATAATATACAACCACAGATCTGACTCTATAACTTTCTAAAACATGTTGGCTTCTCATCAACCAGAGTGAATTTTTCCAACACTACTGCCCTTGGCAGCTTTGATGGCCTCCACTCCCAGAGGCAAAGAGCACATCAAAGAAAGCATTCCTTGACTGAAAATTCAGAGTGATTCAAGAATAGAAGGAAGAGACTGAAAAATTGCTCATGTCTCTTCCTCCAAGTCAGCATTAGCCATATTTGGAAGAACAGACCAAGCAAACAAGAAAACAAAACAAAACAAAACAAAACTACAACAATTACAGAGCAAGTTATATATTCATAAATGAGGTGATTGTAGGGGACAATTACACAGGCAGTTCACTGCCATTTTGCACCATACTTGAGTGATAGAGTAAACTGAGATGTCCAACTTTCTGTAATCCAAATGATCCTGTCATGTGCCCAAATGAGCAGATGTCCCATTTACAGTTTGTATGTATATAAACGTCAGGCAAGCTTCACACTAGGCTCTTCATATAGTCAATGGAAAAAAGGGGCACCTCCAGAGGTTGATTCATTTGTTCTCTCTTAGACATCTATCTTAAAGTGATATTAATCACACTCTTGAAATGTTCATTTATTTTTCTGTACTACAGATAGAGCCTGTAGTGACTAGCTCAGAGTCAAATACTTGAGTATACTGAGTCAAAAGTTATAGCAAATGTATCCTTCCCAGAGCTTGAGACACTCCAGGCAAAAAGAAGCTGAATGTGCATTGAGTAATGTGCACAACTCATTTTAGAGCACAAAGCAAAGAACATAAAAGTTTAAGTGACAATTTTATCATTGGACTGGTACAGAATTGCATTTCCAAAATTGAAAATATTGAAATACAATAACAAATAAAAAAAAAAAAATTGAAGGAATCATCTCACAGGATTTTAGAGACTTCCTGCACTTCTGCTTTAAACATCCAAGGTGCTTTCAGATATAACAGAAGCTAGAATAATCAAATAAGAGCTGAAACAAAATTCCAATAAAAATTATGTTTAAGAATTCCCATATCAACCACATTAAATATTTAAATGTGCTAGCAGTTTTTCAGAATCCAAGCAGACCTTCAAAGAATTGGAATTTTATTGCACTACTTTTTAACCAGTGTGACAGTTCAACAGAGAAGATTCCCCTAGATGCCCGTAGCGGCTTTGTCTTGGGGATTAATTAAAATTTGATGAGGTATTTTTATGGCAATCAGGCTTTCAAAAATGAATTTTAAGGACATGCTAGAACCATGAACCATAATAGTGTCAGGGATAAAAAGGTACATAAAGGCTCTCCAAAATGTGAGAATTACACATATAATAACATATCCATAGGGACAGATTCACTGCTTTGAGTTAAGCCTGAGTAAATTTTTGACTTTGCTGCAATGATTAATTAAATTCAATATCCTGGGGTGTAAGCTGAAATAATATTCTGCCCTGCCTTAAATCTTTTTTTTCCTTTCACTTGCTTTAATTACAAAGTTAGGATATAAGTAACTGCAGAATTTATCCCATACAGACCCATTGTTCTAGGGAGAGGTGTTAAAGTTGGTGGGGTCTCTGGGGCCAAAGGTATATTAAATAATACAGATCTCTACTTAAAAACAACAACAAAATACACTTCTGTTGGGTTTATGTGGCAAGGTTTTAGTAGCAAGAGGGCTACAGGGATGGCCTCCATTAGCAGAGCCTAGCAGATGCCCCATGTCAGAGAGGAGCCAGCTCCAGACAGGTCCAAAAGGGACCCGCCGCTGATAGGAGCCAAGCTAATGAATGATTCTGGTTGTGCCTCTGAGAGAGCAGATTGAAGAAAGGGGGAGGGGTGGGTGGGAAATGAAGAAAAACAAGAAAAAAAAGTGTTGCACAACAGCTGCTGGGAGAGTGAGGAGTGAGAACCAGCCCTGCAACCCCCAAGGTCAGTGCAGCAGGAGGTGCTCCAGGCAGGCAGCAGCACTTCCCCTGCAGCCCATAGAGAGGCCCCTGGTGGAGCAGGCTGTCCCCCTGCAGCCCATGGGTCCCACATGGAGCAGATCTCCACACTGCAGCCTGTGGAGGAGCCCCTGGTGGAGCAGGTGGATGTGGTCTGGAGGAGGCTACCGCCCATGGAGAGCCCCTGCCGGAGCAGGCCCCGGGCTGGAGCTGCAGCCTGTGGAGAGGAGCCCATGCAGGAGCAGAGGGTCTGGGGGGAGCTGCTGCCCACCCGTGGTGGACTCGTGCTGGAGCAGTTTGCTCCTGGGGGATGGACCCCGTGGGACGGAACCGTGTGGGAGTAGTTCTTGAAGAGCTGCTGCCTGTGGGAAGCCCACACAGGATCAGTTTGGGAAGGACGGCATCCCGTGGGAGGGACCTCATGTGGAGCAGGGTCAGAGAGTGACCCTAAAGGAGCAGCAGAGACGAAAAATTGTGGACTGACCACAGCCCCCATTCCCTGTTCCCCTTGCAACACTTAGTCCCTTCCAACCCAAACCATTCTATGATAAAAAAGATGAGGTTCCAGTGGTAACAGCAGACAGTACAGCAGAGCTGCCATGAAGCTGTTTGTTTCTTGGTCTCTTATTTTCCTGATACATTAGTGATGAAAATTGTGATTTAACTTTCAGATAACTGTCTTTGACAAAGAATTAATGGTATGGATAGGAAAGATGCTGGTCTTCCTTCAAATGTTGATTAAAAGATAACTTGATTATCATGGTAAATCTAAGCATATAAGAAGGGCTGCATTGGCTCAGGCTGAATGTCCAGACAGCATGCTACCTGCTCTCTGACAACAGCCAAAAGTAGATGTATAGGAAAAGTAAAATAAATTAGAACAAATTAGAACTCTTTTTGTCAAGGATGCTCTTGCAGCCTCCTATGAGCTCCTGCTCAGCTGCTACCTAAACTGGAGATGTTCTCTTTCATTTAGCGATCCTGGACTGATTTGACTTCCATTAATGAATATTCTCAATTACTTCTAAATGCATGCAAAGTGTAAACATCCACAATCTACGTCTTCAATAGGAGCAAAGCTTAGTCACAGTAAAACAGCTATCATTTAACAGCCCTATATCAGAGTAGCTAGCAATAATCATGGTAATGGAGTTCAATACAGGAGGTAGGGTGTAGAAAATCAGTTTTGCGCTCAACCAGGTTTTGAACAGATACTAGAACAAAAATCATTTGCACCCTGGGGAAGTGTACTAACTTGGACTGTGCTAGTAGTCCAACTACAGCACCACACATTTTGCTCTGAAACTCAGAAAACCTACTGAAAAACTCTGAAAATAATAATAATAATAAAAATGTTTTGTACTATGTACAATTTCAGTGTACTGAATTTTGAAGGTCAGCCTGAGCTTCACTGCCAGCTACTGGTGCTAACCACTTCAAAAACTAGCTGGGGTCTGCCTGGAGGAGATGAACGGCATGTGATATAGGCATATCCTCAGGAGAAGAAAACCAAGATTAGATATGGGCCATTGCTCTTACATTGTAAACTCTGGTCTACTGACAACTGGAACTGAAAGCATTCATTTGTTTCAGTTAAATCACCAAAAAGATATAAGAAAAGGTAATAACATACAGATACTGCTGACCCAAGTCCCATTCATTTTGGCAACATAAAAGCAAAAGGCTTAAAATGTATTAATCTATGATTCTCTGGCAGTTCAAGAGTACCTGAAACATTCATTCTAAGAAGCATGTAGTTGTCGATGGCTGATCTATGTCTTGTCAATTCTGAATGTGAAATAATGAGTTACACTTAGGTTGGTTCGAATCTTTTTTTTTTTTTCCGCCTCTCCTTTGGAACCAATTACTAAGTAACTCTGAAACAGCTAATGTGATATACAGTCTTTACAATCAGCAGATTTTCCAGGAGCATCAATCAGTCAACTGTCTGAAGCTCTGAGATGGAGCTTAACTCTCTCTAAATGAATAAAAGGAAACCATCTGGAAGACGCTTGCCTCCTGAGCAAGAAATAAAGACATGCTGAATTTTAGCTCACATCATTACAGAACATTTGTGAAATGTCAAGGACAACAGAGGTCATTTCATATATCTGTGTACTTGTAGCACCTAATTTGAATTTCACACTGATCTTTGTCTCCCGTGATTTTCTCTTTTTCTGGGTTGGAAGTCCTACCTTCCAAGACTGTCAGAAGGTGGTGCAGAGTAGTCAAAATCAGATACAGGCAAACCTCTTCATGGCCAATCCCTTCTCTGTCCATTCCTGAGCTGGTGAGAAGTTGCTGCAGGATCCTCCCAAGCCAGCTCAGGGAAGGCCTGTAAGCCCTTGTAAAGTCAAAACTAAAAAAGCCTTGAAAGAAACCAAGAAATAAGGGAAGAGAAATGGGACAAGGGTAACATAAGTAAAGCAGAAGTTAGAGCCTGACTTCTAGGCACCAACATAGCAAATGTAAAATACACATTTAGGTAGACAGGCAGACGTGGGTTGTTGACCTGATAGTCCATCATGAAAGAGGGTTGCACTAATGGGAAAGAAATTTTCTCTAAATCAGTTTCTCACATCTCTTGCCCCTAGGAGACAACAGCACCTGGGAAACTCTCATCACCTTGTCCTGAGGAAGAGGGGCACCTGAGCAAAAGCTTTTGCAGGGTTTTCCAAAGAAACCAAGAATATACTGAACTACCACTGATTATTATGAATTCCCACATTTTGTTTTTATTGCCCTCATACGGATGTGCATGGTTTTACAGGTGCTTTTTTTTCCAGACGTTTTCTAGAAAAAAATTATTCCTCTATCAAAACATGCCAGAAATGAGTTCTTTCACACAGCACTAGCAAGAAGCTAATTTTGTTTTGAGTGAGTATGTTCAACTAAAAATTAATCGCTACTGCATGCAAAGCAGTCAAAAAGAGGTGAGACTTTCGCTGTAAAAGCTCCTGAAGGTAACATAAAATGGACAAATGTTCCTATTAGGCTTATCACACTTGGAAGATTTCAGAGAGTCAGCATAGATTGATTTCCTCTTGGCACTTAGCCTGGACATTTAGATGGACATTTAAAAGATTCACAATTGAGACAGTTGTAAGACTCCTCAAAAAAAGTATATGATTGTAGGTAGGTCTGTTTCTAAATGAGAAGTAGACTGAGCAGTTTTATTGGACTATGCTCTATACACCTTGAAGATTCTCATGAAAGTTATGTAAGTGACATTGCAGCTAGCTGTCCCTACATTTCCCTATATTTCCCTCTAATTTATGTGTACTGCAGTAGGCATACTATGAAATCATATTCTACATTTTAGCTGCCTTTCATTTTCTGTTACAACACTAACACAGCATCTGCCCATGGTAGGAAGGAAATAATTAGTCTAAACTGCCTCCTTAAAACAAGAACAATCAACATTTTTCTCCAAGAGGAAAAGAAAAAAATCATCCTTGTCAAGAGAGTAGGATGCAGGCAGGGTGCTATAATGTTTCATATAAACATATCACACTTCCCTAATTGATGCACAGGTTTTGTAAAACCATCCAGGTGTATGTTGGGCTGGTTACTGAGATCATAGAGATCTGATTTATTATGCCACAGCTCAGCCAATTCTATGGAGGACTAAATTGCCAAATTGCCTTTGAATCTCAGCGAACCCCAAAGGCTTTTGCTGATCTGTTACTCCAGCATAAACTACAGTCTCGGGAACACACACTTATTAAAAATATATTATTCATATAATCTTTGTCCTTTCTTCCTAGAGGAGATGTTTCTTCAACAGAGGAGGTTGGGAAGTTTTATCATCCGTTGTTTTAGAGATCACCAGTTAGTCAACTTTCTAAACACAAATATCTGCTTTCCACAAGGTTTTATTTCAGGAAGAGATCTTTTGATCTTTTCTGGAGGGTTTTGCTCACTGCTGTTAAAATGTACGTTAGCAGGGAAGGCTGACATTAGTTTCCAGCAGAGAGATGCATAAGAAGAAACACTGACCTAATGATATCCTCTACAGTGTTTTAGAGATAATTCCCACATCTGATTTACACCCATAATTTCTTGGTTATCACTATGATCAAACTTTTTCTGCCAAGATCATACCCTCTTTATTACTTTTATTCATGATGTTTAACCAACAACCTTTTCAGCAGGGCTGTAAATGAAATGCCATTTCTCCTTCCACAATACTGTAACTAAAGTCAGCAGACTGTCAGCTGTGGCAGATTGTGCCTGGTCTCTATAATTGAGTTTGATTAAGACTTTTGTTGCCATCACTGGTTTTATTCCCTTCCCCTGTAAACATTTTACATTTTCTTATTGTTAAATATTGTTTTGCTTTGTTCATTTGCTAGAGCTGCCACAGAAGACACACATTCAAATATAGAATTAATGAACATTTATGTCATTGTATTCAAAGGAACATAAGGTTGGGAGGGGGAAAAAAGAGACATTCTAATTCTTGGAGTGTTTGGTGGGAGTTTATTTCACAAACACTATCATTATATTGACAACAATTTAGCAGCATGTTTCACAGGACTTTTGTTACTTCCAGGAATGGGAGGATGGAGTATGGATGCAGTGTTTGTCTTCACAAAAATTTGTTTTGAGGGTCACAAGCAGACTTAGCTGCCTGCAAATAATAGGAAAACAGAGTTTCGGCTTCCTGGTATTTCACCACCATTTGGATAATGTAAATTGAGTGGAAACAATCCAAACTGGGAGCAAAGCTACCTTGCAGAGTGCTTGCAAAGGAGAAAGACATTCAGAGCTCTATATAGTCATCCCCACAGATGTAACTTCTTCCATGTCAGATGCAATCCACACAGTGCAACAAATCTGACATTGGATGCAGGGGAAAGTATAACCTCTTGGAGCAGCAGACAGAGCCCAGATGCCTCTTTTCCCTGCATTCATTGCAATGGAAAAGGGTGCTCGTCCTCTTCTAGTGGGGAAAAACAGATTCAGATTCTTTAGAAAGCACCCAGTGAAACATCCTTGATTCCTAAACTTAAGAAGACAACATTTTCTTCTAAGTCTTTAAAAGCCTTCATATTCCTGATAAAGGAAAGGAAACGTTTCCTTAAAAAAAAAAAAAAAAGAGCTGTTTTACCAGCAGTCTTCTTAGGGGTTATGTAAAGGAAGCATCCCACCCAAGCTAGAAACATTTATTTCAAAAAACTACCATGATGAATTTATAAATTGGAAAGAAAAAAAAAAATCAAACAACAAAAAAACCTTAATTATCTGAGAATTCTTGGAAGAAAACCTTTTTCCTTTTTAAAATGTAAACTTTGTAATGCATTGGAAAAATTGCCAAGGCTGTGCCTAACTTACAATTTCTTGACAGCTTTTGATCAACAGTAAAAATATCTTTGAAAAATATGTGTGGAAGAGAAACAAAACATTCAATGTTTAAGTTCCTTATAAAAATATTCAACAGCTGTTTCCAAATTAATTAATCTCCAGTGATGTCTGTGCCTAGGTTACCAGTCTGCTTTCTACCTTCCTGAATTATGGCCAGGTCTTGCAAAATATATTCTCCCCTGAAACTACATGAATTATTTGCATAAATTAATCCCCATCTCTTTTTGTGTTTAACAAAAAACTAGGTATGGTCTAGTAGTGTGTAAATAAACCTTACCAAATTAACTCCTGTAGCATCAAGGCTGAATAAATGCCATGCTTACCTTTGTGGCAGTTCCATTACACCTAGGCTGGGGTCATACTTTCTCATTAATGAGGTGCCTATAACAGGACCAGAAACAGGATAAATAGTGAGGGACTCTTCAATCAGCTGAAGTTTGTTCTCATATCAGTACACTGCAGACATATCTAGTTAGCTTTCCATTAGTGTTAATCAAGCATGTTCCTTGTGCATCAGCTGGGAGTTAAACCTTGGTCTGTACTTCTGTACCATTCAGTCTGTGATTTAATTTCTTACACTGGGTAACGCTTCACAAATAGGCCTAAATTGATTTGTAGTTATGGTGCTTAGACCACTGTAACTGATATATGATTAATCAATAGCTATGCTGGAATTCATCAACGTCATGTTTATGAACTCCATGCTAATTAATTTGTTATCTACCTTGACATTTTAAGCTTTTCAGAGTTCACTTCTTGGTTATTATTTATATTTTTAAGTATCACTGTGTGAACCCAAGCAAGCGTATTATGACTAGCTGTGACAACCAAGCATGGCCAAAAGGAAAACCCCACAGGGATGATGAGTGGGCATAGTTTGATGCTGATCTCTTTGACTGGGCTGGTATTCACTCTAGCAGCAAGGCAGCCCCAGAGCTTTCTGAAGGGAAAGAGTCAGACCCAATCAATAGGGCCAGCCCCAAGGCAACCAGATCCAAGGTGATGGGATTTGGGAGCAGGCACTTCTGTTAGTGCCTGCTCTCCATCCCTCTATATTTTGAAGGACACAGCCACTAAGATAACCACAACCTGGGCAGGGGTTTTCCTCCCTGCCTCCCATGACTATCACATCTATCCAATTTCTTCCACTGAACTCCATGAAAAATCATTGTTTCACTAAAATAATAATCCCTCCCTTGGAGCTCTCATTACAGAAATACCACACATGGCTGCTTTTACGTGCAACTCCTTGGAGGACAATGAATGTAATCAGCCAAATGCACAGGGCTCGCTGGGACAGAGCAGTTAACAGCAGGCAGCCAACACCTAAACACACTTTCAGGTATTGATCTGGGAGCACACACAGCAGATTTGCCTGCTCATTTTTTACTCTGTGAATCAGAAGAGTTAAGTATGTGTGGTCAAAACCACAAATACATTAAAGACCCTATAAACAGAGCCAGAAAAGTCATCAGACAGGGACAGGGACTGTAGAAATGTGGGTTTCGTTTTGCTGTTGGCATTGCTAGTGCTGTGGAAATGCTCCTCCTTTGTGTCTCCCTGTCTTGCACATGTGTATGTGGTATCAGGGATAGCAGAGCCTAGACTCTGCTACTTTTGTGACATATGGTGTGGCTCTCCCACCATTTATTTTTAGAGGAACATAAGTCACCTGATAACATTTATTCAGAGTGGAAAATAAAGCTTGGTGGTAAATTTTGTTTACCACCAAAATCCTCAAAAGAAAAGCATGAAAAATCTTTTTTTTTTTTTTTTTCCATCCTTGAAAATGTTAAACAACACAAATGTGCACATACACACAGACTCTAAGCAGTTTTTTTTTTTTTTAAATCATTTCCATTGTCTCTGAATTTAATACCACACATCAGTACTGCCCCTGAGACAATTCAGTGCCCTGGCATTGGATTTACAATAATGTATCAATGCAATTTAATTGTTTTGTTGACTGTCTAGAAGGAAACGGGAAAGAAAATTATAATAGATGAAGAGAATGCTATGAGAAAAAAAAAATAAGGGTGGGAGAGACAGAACAAATTAATCTGGATTTATCTCTAGAGAGGAGGAATTGATCTCATTTGTATCCTAATCACTATGCACTGTATGTAGCTGAGATACATATCCAAAAAATACAGATGTCAGCTTGTGCTGTGTGACTGAAATGCACAGCGTTTGCCACACTGGTGCCCTTCCTGTGGCCCTGTATCCACAGCCACCTCTGACCACACAGTCCAGCTCCACAGTGATGGCTCTGTCAGAAAGAGTCCAGGCTACTATAAAGATGTTAGCCCTGACAAGGCTAACCATTGCTTTATTGCTTTCTAGTGTGAAGACTGTCTATTCAAGCACTCAGTAGACACTATATACTCAGCTATGTATGATATACATATGATTCTCTGACTGAAGGATTGTGTTTCAAGAATAGAGAATTTGAAAGATAATATTTCATCTCTTCATGTTTGCAAACACCATGGTGTAAGCACCATGGACTCAAAAGAGTTATTTAGGCTAAAAGACATCAATCGCAGATGGGAAAACAGGATAGTTAGGTCAGAGATTTGACATTGTCAGAAGAGAGATTTTAAATGTGAGGAAGCCTAACGAGTTGTAAAATGAAGTTTGATAACGGAAAATTTAGATCGTAATACTCCCCCATAATAGAAGAATCCAAATTATCTTGCCCAGGAGGCTCTTTTTCCAACTCCATGCTCCTAATAAGCTCTTCACTCCATTTATGGTCTTCTGTCACGCTCTAGTCTGTTACTTTCTTCCTGCTATTCAGGTTTGCAATTTTTTAGCTTACTGGTTGCCTAGACAATAAAAAAATTATGTGGAAAAATTGTTACTCCATTTTATATAGTAGAGCTAGGGTGAAAGAAAATTAAGTCCCCTGATTGTCAAGATTTACACAGATGGTTTACAATAAAAGTCTAAAATAGAACCCAGTTTTCTTGGAGCCAGATTTGGGTCTTTAACCACAATGTTTTGTATCCAAATAATGATTTTTATCTGTCTTTAATGAGCTGCTGTATTATCTTGAGCAAATATTACCGTTATATTCCAGGCAAGCAGGCGGAAATAAAGCGTTTAGGTGACATTTACAGGACTAAGGATTGCCCCTCAGAACAGTAACTGCAATAAGTTTGAATAAGTGTTTGATAAAATGTAACATCAGCTCCTGGAATGACTCTGAAGTTGAGAGACTACAGGTCATCCAGGGATGTAAATCAAGGAGAACTTATGGTCTCATTACAGTTGGGACACAACGGCAATGCCACTCCCCACCACCTTTCCAAACACTTCAGTGGGATACTGAGTCAGTCCAGCCCTCTACACAACGTATACAAAACACTTCAACAGGGGGAGGAGGGAAACCAGAAAGAACTGCAAGTCTGAGCTGAAATTGAAAAAACATGTCTTTTTGGTGATACCAAGTAACTTCTCAGTCTTACCTAAGAAAAGGTTAAAGTTTGATTTGATCAATCTGAAAGAATCTTCAAGAGTAAAGATAACTGACAGTCAGCTCTTTAATCTAGGAAAGGGAAAACATAATGAGTTTCAAAGGTTCACAGTAGAAGATAAATTGAAATTACAAATTGCTTCACTTTTTTAAAAACTGAAAGTTATAAACCACTGGGACATTTTATCTTAGAGCATGATGGATTCACTTTTGCTTGAAGTCTTAAATCAAGACTAAATGCTTTTATAAATAGATATCTAGCAGCTTAACCAGATGTTATATACTTGACAAAGTAATAGGTAGGTGAAATTACGTGGTATGTGCTATGTGGGAAGTTGCATACTATCTTCACGATAGTCTCCTTCAGTATTAGTTTGTCTATTAGTATAACAACTGTGTTTTGGTAGCATTGAGACCTGAAGTCAGGTACCCTGCCTATTTTTTTGTGTGATTTCAGATATGAGACTGGAGCAGGCATGTTTTAGAAGTCACAGGACAGCAAGGTAAGATTAGTCGTCCAAACAGGAGTTAATGAGATGAACAGAGAAGGACCACAGATCCCTTGGGAAAGGCTGTGGCAAGAAGCCAGTTGCCAGAACATTTTATCCATTCCCTTATTCAATTTCTGATGGTTCCTGGAATTTGGTCCATTCCCATTTGTAAGGGATAGCTGGGAAATAAGGTACTACAGGCATAACACAGTAGTTTGTATTGATAGAACAATCCTTCCTCCTCCTTCTGCTTACCCAAAAGTAGGAACCAAGGATTCATCATGCATGCAGTGTTACCTCCTTACGTGTCCCAAATCTCATTGACTCCTGTCACATACACACTGTAATATCCAAGGTTAATCTTGTAAAATCTGACTCTTAATGCTAAGATGCTGACTTTCAATCAAATGTGGTGATTCAGGAGACAGAGAATAAAAGAAGCTCAGAGCAACAGTGAGACTTTTTTTCTTTATTATTGTCACCTAACTATAAATTTGGGAATTAAGATTACTTTAAGAAAAAAAAAAAAAAAAAAAAAAAGAATTTTAAACTAAAATTTTATAAAGGTTGCTTTCTTATGTTTAGATAACTGCACCAAGGAGTTGCACCAATGCTCCTGCATTTCACTGAAAAGTGAAATGAGTAGTTTTGTCTCCATCTTAATTAATTTTGAAATCCAATTATGAGATGGCAGATATTCCATTTCTTGTTCTGGCTGAGATCTCTTGTGATGTTTACATCCCACCTTTGGGGAGACTGCTATGCCTGCTGATTCCTTTCTGGGAAAGATATAAATAGTGTGCACATTCAGGGTATTCTTTCTCAGTGTACATTATCTGTGTGGGTAATGCTGGAAACGTAGGCAGTACTTAGCCTGTGCACTGAGGTCTGAAGCAGGATTTCATTTCACAGAGGACTTGTGAATGGAAGCGTGCTGCGCTGAATTTCACTCCCAAGGTCTTGTGGGCACAAACTGGCTAGAATTTTATTTGTGAATGTGTTTTTCATGAATCAGATTGAATTCGTGGAAATAAGCACATGTGGGGAGAGAGGGAGATGTGGTGTTGTGTGGAGACAGGAGAAGGCTCCTTAATCCAGGTTGCCTTGGGAATGCTTCTTGGGTCTATCAAGGACGCTCCCACAAGTAGAACTACACAGCCTATGGGTAGACCTACACATTTTCTCTCCTTGTACCCTTTCAGACATTCTCCAAAGAATCATATAGCAGTGAAGAACATAACATTTCAAAGTCATTTTTATTTATTTTTTATTATTTTTTAACCCTTGCTCTTTTTTTTTTTTTTTTTACTTAGGCAACTCCCACCACTGCACAATCACTTTTTTCCTAAATATATTTGCTCCCAATTCTCTCTTGGTCTGTGTCTGAAACAGGAAGCATTTCTAATATTTGGTAAATGTCTACCAACTAGATGTTGAAACATGGAACAAGCAGGCTACATATCCCTCTTTCTGCCACTCAGCACTCTTGCTGCCTCTCACGCTTTGCTGGTCTGCAGTGGCTACACTGGGTCAGTGCAATGGTTTTCAGTCACAGTAAATTCTCCAGCAGCTATGCAGATGCTGTGAAGTTCCTGAAGAGGCCCATTTTCTCACTTTCACATTATATTAGGTAGTCACATTTATAAGGCATTTTCTCATTTCCTTTGTCATAAAGGTTCTCTACAGCATGAAGTGATGAATTTACAAGTCTTAGGAAGTCTCAGCAGATATTTATTTTATTTTATTTTATTTTATTTTACTTATTTTATTTTATTTTATTTTATTTTATTTTATTTTATTTTATTTTATTTTATTTTATTTTATTTTATTTTATTTTATTTTTTAATTCTCTAAAATATTCATCATAATGAAGCTTTTGTGAGTCCTCCTGATTTTTGGCCCTTTCTCTGAACTCCCTTTCAAAGATATCAATACCTTTAGAAGTATCCAGAGGAAAACTGAACTTTGTTTAATATACCAAAAGGGCACACCAACACACACCAACACCCATCTCATCATGCTCTAAAACATTTTATTCTCTGTTTCTACCCTCATGCAAAGCATAGAATTCTCTTGACTTCTTCTTCTTCCAAACAGAGGCTTGCCTTTTTATTATTATTATTATTATTTTATCTTGTTCTTTTAGACTAGCATTTATAAATGGAAAAATGTACAAGCTCTCAGATGTGTATATCCTATATCCCCCAGATCATAACATTGAGAAAAACACCTGTGACAGCTCTCTGACTGGAAATCATTTAAACTTGGAGAAAAGGAAATTGTGCCTTCTTCTTGGAGTTTTCCTTAGCTTACATTTTTACACCTCACTTTTTTTATAATTCTTTCTTATAAGTAAGCAAACTCAGTCTTTCTAATCATTCTTTCTTTATTTATTTTTTTCTCTCTTGTAGTCATTTCATTTTGTTTTTCTCCATGCTTCTAATCATTTTGGTGTAAGGAGATAGAATTCCCAGCCTTAAGGCAAATTCTGTTCCCTCAGCATGACTTACAAATTTTACACATAAACCTTTCTACAAGGATTTATTTCACCTAAAGAAAGCCCTCAAATTGCTCAACGATTAATGAGATGTGGGGTAGGTTTTATGTGGCCTAGTACAACTTGTTGAACAAATTATTTATTTATTAGGGAATACCATTTTAAAAGCCTTTAGAATTCACATTATCTCTTTATGAAGACAAACCTTCATTTTCCACAGATGCTTTGTTTTTATTATTCTTATAACAGTTTAATTGGCAAAATAACAGTACTAGAAACAGAATAAGTGAAATACCCTTCTCCGGCTTTTTTTTTCCCCTGATTTTTTCATATTTTCTTTTTTGACCTCTTTATTGACCTTTAGAATCCAATTGCTACCATACTCTGCTTCAAATCTCTGGTAAAGATCATAAATTTGGGGGGAAAAGAGCAAAAGTTATATAGCACATCCCATAAAATGGTCTATAATCTCTGAAATTGGTATTAACCTTATGAATCTATTTCAATTTATCACATTGGATTGAGTAGTCTCTAATCATTGCCTTAAGTATCTTGATGTCCCTCATTATGATGTTCATTGTCCCCTGGTTTGGTAGCACAGGAAAGCTATTGCATTGCATTCTCATACCTGGACAATTTTTAAATGTTAATGTCATACAGTGTTTTGAACAAATAATCTGGACTGAATGGCACCATGGAGCAAATCCTCAAATGCCTGCAAAGGCTGCTGTGCCACTGACTGGCTGCTAAGCATCAGTAAATCTGGCAATATCTTTTAAAAACAAACCTGTAAAAGACTCAGGGTTTGGAATGCTGGAATGGATTTTGTCTGTGCCCTCAAAGCCCCAAGTATAAAAGCTTCAGCATAAAGATATCTATAAATAGATGTCCCTGTTTTTGGTACAAGGAAGGAGAGTCGGAACAGACAAAAGGAATTCAGATTCTGTGTTTTCCACTGCCCTACAGATGGCCACCAAGCCAAAGAGCCACCAACCATATTGCGTAGAAAAGCACAAAAGATGTCCCTCTCTTTTGCTGAGTGCAACAAGAAATATATACATATATATATGTGTGTATATAAACAAAATTAAAAAAATGTAATAAATAAAATTTTAAAGTTTGAAATTACAGGCCAGTGCTTTGGCCTTGGAGAAAAATTTATAAAACAGGTTTCTGAGTGCTCGGTCATTTCTAAACAGACCAAACACCTCACCCCCACTTTTATTTTAGCTCTCCAAAATCTGTGTTGGACAGGGAGTCATCTGGAGCTATGCAACAGAAGATCACCATCAGTGGGGTCATCTAAACTACAAACTGCAGGATTCTACAGCTCTTCTTTTTTGATCATGCAACTAATGACCAAACTGCCATACAACTGATAGCAGGTTGGTATCAGAATATCTGAGGGAGAACAAAACTGAGGGAAAACAAACAAACAAACAAACAAAAACACTGCCCCACTTTTTAAGAGCCTTCTGTTTTTCAGAGTAGGTGGTAGCCTCAGTTAGGACATTTTACACCACTGTAGGGGAAAGCAGAAAGCATGTCAATGTTATATATATATAAAAAAAAAAAAAAAAAAAAAAGGGAAGGGAGCCAGCATATAGTCATTATAGTATCTGGGAGGTAAAGAACAGGAAACGAAGCACCTGCCAAAAACACAAGCTTCTGATATCTGGCTTTTTTGGTCAGCAGTCTATGTTTATTCTGATAAAAATGTAATTTGGGAGATGTAACATGAGATTTTGGGGGTCATATTTTAAAAGGAACAGCTATATAAGACAATCAAGAGACAGCATGCATGAAATAGAGAATACAAAAAAACACCTGCGGGTTTGTGGCTCTGCCTGAAGGAACAGACTATGCAGAAATTCACTTTCACTCAAGGATATGGCCAATGCCTTACTTCCACCCTAAATTACACAGAGGAATAAGCAAAAGGAGTTTTGCCTTTGATTTTAATGGTAACATATTTGGTTGAAGGTGCTGATGTTTCTGGCTTCAGTTTTCTGTGCTTTGCTCTCGACAACAGGTAGCTCTGCATCCAAATTCTGCAGAAGGTCAACAGGGACTGAATGAATCACTCCCCTGAAATCCTCCCCTTGCATCTTCCTCCTCACTGTTCTTAACCAGAGAAAATCTATGCACTTATATATACATATGCATATACATGCAATATACATGCAAAATATCTTCTAGATTTTTATTCTGATTCTCCACCCCCAACTCCCCTCCCCCCCCCAAAAAAAAAAAAAAAAAAAAAAATCAGATTTTGAAAAATAACACATGCCATGAACTTGTGTCCGATTTAGCACAGTCAAAGGACTGCACTTGTTTGAAATGATCAACTTTTGGTGCAGGAATGGTCAAGGTCACTGCAAACTCAGCCACTTTCCATTTTACAATGTAGATTAACTGTTTTGCATCTCAGCTTCCATAGTAAATAAAAAATACTGTAGTTAAATATATGACTCTCATCTTCAGAGACGAAGGTCATATAGGACTTGGAACCGAATACAGAAGAGATGGAAGGCTGTTTTACACAGCACCAGAATAAAATTAGGGATTCATCTTTAATATCTGCTTTTTTGTGCTTACTGCATTTATTTCCCTGTTTCCCTAAGCTTTGATGATCTTGTCTGATACTGAATATTTAGAAACAGACTTTGTTTCACACATCTGAAACCCAAAATATTCAGTGTCAGAAAATTAAAAGATCTATAGCATAAAATATTATGCAGTTAAGCTAGGTATGTTATTCCCTGTGAGCATTTCCTTCAGAAATAAAAAGGAATAGGAAAGAAAGGCTCAAACAAATGCTAGTATTTCACTTCTCAGCAGCAAGAAATAATTTTATACAATATATAACAGTTTGTACTCTTGATGCCAAGAAAAACAAGCTAGGTTTTGAATGAAATTATTGCGTTACTGTGTACTGGGATAATTTTGGGTGGAAAACTGCAATGCAAATGATTTTATTAATAACAACATTTGGCCCCCCTTTTTTTTTTATGGGAAAACTTTGGCTGCAGCATTAAAAAACAGTACTAATTTTTAATTCTTCTAAAACAACTACACCTCATTTGGCAGTCTGTGATAGTGTGTACTTCAAAAAGAATGGCCTTTTCTGGAAGACTTGTGTATGAAACAAAAATTTTCAAATTTTTAATGACTGAAAGAGTAATGCAATATCACACACGTCTTCATTAAGCACTGGAAAAGTCCTTCAGACACGTGAAAGTAAATAGTATAAAATATAAACTCCTGAAAACATTTGAATTTAAATAATCTTGCTAATGGTTTCCTATCCTGCTTTATACAATGCTCTAACACAATGTTTTGAGGACTAAAGAGAACTTTACAGAATCACAGAATCATCTAGGTTGGAAGAGACCTCAAGATCATCGAGTCCAACCTCTGACCTAACACTAACAATCCCCACTAAACCATATCCCTAAGCTCTACATCTAAACGTCTTTTAAAAACTTCCAGGGATGGTGACTCCACCACTTCCCTGGACAGCCTGTTCCAATGCCTAGCAACCCTTTCGGTAAAGAAGTTCTTCCTAACATCTAACCTAAAACTCCCCTGGCGCAACTTTAGCCCATTCCCCCTCGTCCTGTCACCAGGCACGTGGGAGAACAGGCCAACCCCCACCTCACTACAGCCTCCTTTAATGTATCTGTAGAGAGCGATAAGGTCACCCCTGAGCCTCCTTTTCTCCAGGCTGAACAAGCCCAGCTCCCTCAGCCGCTCCTCGTAGGACTTGTTCTCCAGACCCCTCACCAGCTTTGTCGCCCTTCTCTAGACTCGCTCAAGCACCTCGATGTCCTTCTTGTAGCGAGAGGCCCAAAACTGAACACAGTACTCGAGGTGCGGCCTCACCAGAGCTGAGTACAGGGGGACAATCACCTCCCTAGCCCTGCTGGCCACACTGTTTCTTATACAAGCCAGGATGCCGTTGGCCTTCTTGGCCAAAGGAGCACACTGCTGGCTCATATTCAGCCAATACTCCCAGGTCCTTCTCTGCCTGGCAGCTTTCATCCACTCATCTCCCAGCCTGTAGCTCTGTTTGGGGTTGTTGCACCCCAGGTGGAGGACCCGGCACTTGGCCTTGTTGAACTTCATACAGTTGCCCTCATCTCATGGGTCCATCCTATCCAGATCCTCCTGCAGAGCCTTCCTACCCTCAAGCAGATTGACACACGCACCTAACTTGGTGTCATCTGCAAACTTACTGAGGGTGCACTCAATGCCCTCGTCCAGATCATTGATGAAGATATTAAAGAGGACCAGCCCCAGCACCGAGCCCTGGGGGATGCCACTAGTGACTGGCCTCCAACTGGATTTGACTCCATTCACCACAACTCTTTGGGCCCGGCTATCCAGCCAGTTTTTAACCCAACGAAGCGTATGCCAGTCCAAGCCAAGAGCAGTCAGTTTCTTGAGGAGAATGCTGTGGGAAACAGTGTCAAAAGCCTTGCTGAAGTCAAGGTAGACCACATCCACAGCCTTTCCCTCATCCATCCAGCATGTCACTTTGTCATAGAAGGAGATCAGGTTCATCAAGCAGGATCTGCCTTTCATAAACGCATGCTGACTGGGCCTGATCACCTGGTTGCCTTGCAAGTGCCGCGTGATGACACTCAAGATAATCTGCTCCATGAGCTTCCCTGGCAGTGAGGTCAAACTGACAGGCCTATAGTTCCCTGGGTCTACCCTCCAGCCCTTCTTGCAGATGGGTGTCATGTTTGCTAGCTGCCCATCGACTGGGACCTCCCCCGATAGCCAGGACTGCTGATAAATGATGGAAAGTGGCTTGGCCAGCTCCTCCGCCAGTTCTCCGCCACTAGGTTCTGAAATCAGAAGAGATCAGGCATTGCCAGGGTGGTATGGCCATTGGCCAACTTTAACAGTTCTCTTGCCCTCTTGAATGACAAATAATTCTCCTTGCGTTTCTTGAGTTTGGCCAGGTAAAAATTCACCTCCAGGTATTTTATCAATTTACTCCAAATCTAGGTGACCTGTAACTCCACAAATTGTGATCCTCTTTTCATAGACATGTAGGAAAACCATGGTGTCTGATGTGTTGGGAAAAGACCTTCTTTACATAATTTTCTAGTGGAAACCTATTTTTTGTCTTAACCCGAGCTTTATCATAGAGTAATGTTGTTGTTATGCACTTGCAAACAGAGAATTCAATCAAGATTTGAGAAAACAAGATCAGACTCCCTTTGCCTGCTTTGTAGCAGGAGTTTGAATCTACATTTCCACACAGACTTACTTCTGGAGTGGTAAGAAATGAGGAGGGGCTCACTCATGACATCGACAACCATTCGACACTAAAGATGACTTTAAAAAGTTAATTCCTACTAAATCACAGTGTGTTTATATTATCTGGGATATGGGGCAGTTTCTTGGGGTCTTCTATTTCATTCCCTACTAAATAATAATAATAATAATAATAATAAATATATATATACACAAAGGTTTTTGGTTTTGTTTTTCTAGAAAACATCTGTTTGTTCTGTGTCATATAAAATCTAATATGTTTAACAGAATAATTCACTGAGCATGACATAAGTGAAAGTCTTCAGTATTCAGCTCTGTCATGACTAATGTGAACCCAGTTCTCTGGTCCAGACAACAGCAAATTGACTCTTGGGTAGTTTAAATATAATGCCACTACCAAAAAACAACAACAACAACAACAACAACAACAACAAAACAAACAGAATTTGGAGATACTACATTTTAGAACTAGCTGTTCAATCCTTTCATAGTATTTTCCATACTGCTGAAGTCAACAGTGACTTCTGAAACCAGTTAAGAAAATCTAGTGAATTTAAAAAAAAAAATGATGATAAATCCATATGAATAAACCTTTGAGAAGCACAAAGAAACTTCCTGGTAGAAGTTCAGTATTTCTAAACTCATTTATTCTGGGACCTGTACCAAGCTACTCAAAGACCAAAAGGGATCATGCATCCCTGAGGAGCCTCAAGTTTGGCAAGCAGGGAGCCCTAGCAAGGTGCAGGTTTTCCTTGTCTGAACCTCACTGGGCAGCCAACAGGGAGGGAAGGAAGCAAGGGGGAAGAACTGCTATGACACAAGGAGTGAGTATATACCATCTCCAGACTGTAAAGTGATCACTATTTAGTTTGTGTCACTTCCTATTCTCATTATGTTCTTTGTCAAGAGAATGGATTTATGTGCTGCCATTTTCTGCACTCATTATGGTGTTTGTCAAGTTAATGAATAGTCTGAGGACTCGAATTTCCAATACTGAAGGGTAAATTATGGCACCTGAATTAAAATAACTCTTCCTCTTGCCCAGACTCTGCATCCCAAAGCAACAGACACTTGCTCTGTTTCCCATATGAAATACCAGGAGTTACAGTAGGACAAGAAGTCACACTGAAAAGTCCTGGCTAGGTCAGACAATAGAAGCTCACACTTCTGTGATATACTGGGCTTTAAACTTGCAGCATCTCATTTGCATGGCAAAGGCAGGACAGAAAATGGCATGAAATGAATTGGCAACACTTTATTATAAGTGACAAATGGGTATTAATTTCTTTGATGTCCCTTACGAAAATATTAATCATCGAAAGTTCTTTTGGTCTTAGTGTGACTGTTAATATGTGATTCCAGAGGAATTCCAGTGTAATTTAGCATTAATTAATGTCCACTTACTGCAAAGTGCTGCCATATTAATCTACTTTCTGTGACTGAGGAAAAAAAAAGGAAATAAAATAGAGTTAAACCCCTTTTACTGAGATCTTAGTCCTTTACTCCTGCAGCCTTCAATGACCTAGATTGCATCATAAGCTAAAAGGAAAAAATTATTTATCATACTCTTTCATGGTATCAGAGGTCGAGATCAAGTTAATAGAGAGAATACCAAGAAAAAGGCAAAGAAACACAGACTTTTGCTTTTAGGAGCAATGGCTTGGATGAAGCTTGGATGCAAGGGAACAAGTTATTGCAAATAACACTCCCATTTAGCTTTTTTGTTTTGTTTTGTTTTCTCTACAATGCATTGTACAATGCATAAAAAACAACCCACTGACACAGCAAGCAAGAAGCTATGCAATCCCCTGAAAAGACCGTGTTCTCTCCACAGCAGCGTTATGACTGCCAGTGTGACACTAACAGCTGCAGTTCATGTACAGGTCAATGCAAGAACATTTGGCAATGCAGTTATCAGCACCACATATGTAAAGAACTTGAGAAAGTAGATGTTATTAGTTTTGTTTCCTTCTCAGAAGATTGAAGAAAAGGGAAATGAAAATAAATGTAAACCCTTAAAGATTTTGTTTGCTTTCAAGATTTATCACTGCATAATATTGTATCGAGTTGCATAGATTTTTTTTCTCCATTTCTTGTGAAGGGCATCCCAAAAGCAGCCCACAAAATTCCCTTTGTCCAAGCTTATCTCTGTTGTGTTTGGCAACAAAAGTCAGGTGGGATGAAAGGACTTTTCTTATGGAAACATGTTATTCTGTTGTTGGCACATGGTGGAAGATGACCCCTACAATGAGGTATGTCATATTTTCTTTGCCTGCCTTGGTGGGCTTTCTGTCCTCACAAGTAGGCATTGTTGATTAGGTTTCACACATGACAAGAGAAAGCTCAGGGGAATAGACACTGATTAGACTTGTCTTGTCTGATTTTACATAAAATTCACAAATAATATTTGTGATAACTAAAATACAAGCATGACAAATCTCAGACTTGCTCCACTAATTCAGTTTTGCTCTACTAATTTAGTTTACCGTTGTTCGCCTTAGACTTGGTTGCATATATTAATGGTCCTTCTCCTGCTCTTCCAGCTCCAAGCAGATGAGGACACATTTGTGACATCTGTGCCTCCCCATATTTGAGGTTCACTCTTGCCACTGAAGAAGGTAGAAAAGATGACTCTCTTGTGCTGAAAGGTAGCAATGTCTAAAGGCCAACTCTTCAAATCTTCAATAGATGAATTACTCTTTATATTTACAAAGAAAAACAAAACAAAACAAAAAAGTGTTCTAAACAACCACAAAATTCTCATCTGGGAAATGCCAACACTATGTTGGCATTGTGTCCTGGTTTTGGTTGGGATAGAATTCATTTTCTTCCTATTAAGTGGTATGGCACTATGATTTAGATTTATGATGAGAATAATGCTGATAGCACACCAATGTTCCAGTTGTTGCAGAGCAGCGCTCATCCAGAGCCAAGCTTCCCGTGTTGCCCCGAAGCAAAGGACTGGTGGTGCCGCAGGAGCTGGGAGAGGACAGAACCAGGACAGCTGGCCCAGGCTGGCCAAAGGGATGTCCTGTGGCATGCAGCACCATGCTCAGCAATGACAGCTGGGGGAAGGTGGCCAGGGGGGCTGCTGCTGCTGCTGAGGATTTGCTGGGCATTGGGTGTGTGGTAAGCAATTGCATTGTGCATCACTTCTTTTGTACATTCTTTTATTATTATTATTATTTTCCCTTCATTTTCTATCCTTTTAAACTGCCTTTGTCTTGATGCATGAATTTTATCTTTTTTTTTTTCCATTTCTCTCAATACTTTTTTTTTTTTTTTTTTTTTTTCCTTGGGGATGGAGGGTAGTGGAGAACATCTTTGTGGTGCTAAGCTGTCTGCCAGGTTAAACCACAACACATATGTTAGCTCAATATAGGGCTGCCCAGCTTAGGACTACTTTTACTGCTCTCTTCTTGCACATATATAAACATACATTTCCTGGAACTATTGTTATTGCATCTTGCTCCCTGAGATACCACCTCCTACATTCAACCAAAACACACTAATTTTCTTTTGGTGTTTTTTTACAAAAGAACAAAATGTATCAAAGCTAACAGCATGACTATGGGTTTTGAAGCTTTACGGTGTTTAGCAATTCCCATATATTGCCTGCTCTTCCTTTCTCTTCTTCCTATTTTTTAAGTGTTTGTTGTTGTTTGTTTTTTTTTGTTAACAATTAGTCTTTCCCTCTTCCCCCAGTTACTAACCTCTGTGGGGAAGCAGGTAGGAAGATCAGAAATATAACTAACGTCTGGTCACTAGAAGGGGAGGAGCTGAGCTGATTTTATGCTCAGGCCGTCAGACTGCAAAGAGCTCTGCTAAATGGATGCATGGCCGCCCATTTGGGGCATCCAATGTTTTAATCATAGAAGAATTTGGGGCAAATTATTTCCTCTCATCTGCCTGGCCAGCCTCCTTGATCATTCCCCACCCTCTTCTCTGGTTCCAGCCAAGTTCTCTTAGTTCATCCAGGAGTTCATTCCATCATCCAGGATGAAATGCTTTGTCCTGATCACTAAGGCACCAAAGCCTAGCTTTGCTTACATTGCATAGAAGCCCTGAGTAGCAAGAGAGAAAGCTATTTAGGTTAGCCCCAGGGTGAATAATTACTGCATGAAGAGAAATAAAAGATTTATTAATTCTCATTTCTTTAAACATTTATTGCTTTTTTAATTCAGACTGAATGTCACGATTTTTTTCTCCTTGAGATGACAGTGACAAATTTGCTCCTGAGATGTGATCTACCAGACTGCAGGATTGCTACTAAAGTAAAAACTTATTTAATTTAACTAACTTTACTTTAACTTAATATAATTTAACTTAAAAAAAAAAAAAAAAAAAAAAAAAAAAAAAAAAAAAAAAAAAAGAGGAAGAAAAAAGAAACATGGTGGGACTTCTGGATAAACTACCAGAATTAGCATCTTCTCTTTATCTTCTCTTTCCTAGAATCCACAGAAAACCAAAAGAGAAAGAATTATCCAATGGTTACTTCTTAAAGTCTCTAGAAGTGTTATGTATTATAAACCAATTACTCTTACATAGTACCTACACTTTGCTTTCTGCAATTGCTCAGACACAAGGCAGAGAATTATTGTGATATTT